>NW_012110341.1:419793-421496 GCF_000951045.1 Mandrillus leucophaeus | reverse complement strand
TTGGACCTTGACAAGAGGCATTAGGAAAATTTGTTTTTGGTGTGAAGGAGGTTCTTGCTAGGTTTTGCCTAGCAAAAATGGGCACAGTCAGAAAAGATGGCTGGGGCCAAGGCTTGGGGAAGGCAACAAGAAAGAGTAAAAACTTCAGCCAAATATTCTAAATAGTAAAAACATAAGAAAGGTAAGAACTTTTGAAAGTAAGGGTTGGGTGCAGTGGCTTATTCCTGTAATCCCAGCACTTTGAGAAGCTGAGATGAGCAGATCACCAAGGTCAAGAGTTCGAGACCAGCCTGACCAACATCGTGAAACCCTGTCTCTACTAAAATTTACAAAAATTAGCCAGGCATGGTGGCACACACCTATAATCCCAGCTACTAGGGAGGCTGAGACATGAGAATCACTTGAACCCGGGAGGTAGAGGTTGCAGTGAGCTGAGATCACGCCATTGCACTCCAGCCTGGATGACAGAAGGAGACTCTGTCTCAAGAAAACAAGAAAAGAAAAAAGAAAAGCCCACCCAGTAATCCTAACTTATGTTGTTGAATGGGTAAAGAAGCAACACAGAGAAGTACAAGGAAGACAAAAGCAGATTGAATAATGGAATGAGGGACACCTAGGAGGAATGAGGGACACCTAGGAGGATACATTATTAGAGAGGTCAAGTACTTAAATTCATATATTTCATGATATATAGCTGTTTTTCTTTAACATTTCAATTAAAATTTCTGAAGTTTCTGAAGCTAAAGTTACAGTTTGTTCTTTATCTTGCTGAAGTTTCTTACTTTTTTTGTTGTTGTTGTTCTTGTTCACAGTGAAAGGATGAATAAAGTTTCTTGAAGAGACTAATTGTGTATTCCAGGTCCTGTATTGCTTGACTATATGCAGAATATATGTTCTAACAAATCAGTTTGAGATTTGTGTCAACTGGTAGAAAATAGGATTATGTTCACTCACCAAAAATGTCTTTGAGAGTAGGTTTCCACACTGCCTACCTCGGGTGGCTAACTCTGAATCTTTCGATCTACAACTAGAAGCAAAAACTGCATAAACTGCTAACACATTTTTAAAGATTCTACAGCAAGGCATGGATGAAATTAGTAGTATATTTAAAGGACGTTCTATAGATAGAAAGTGCTATGTGAATAAAGAAGTGATATTATTTGCAACCTACCTGATGCAAACAGATTTACAAAACTGTAATTGTAACAAGCGCATGACAAAGCTTTAAGATTTATTTCAATGTTGAATTATAAATATCTCAAAGAGTTTAATTCTTGCCTCAAACTATATTTAAAATTACAACTTTTAATGTATCTTAAAATATATTTGAATATATGTCTAGAATATATATTGACAACTTTAGGAAAAAATTTATTAAAGAGTTTCATATATAATTATGAATGCTTTAGGAGCCACATATAAATTTTTCTAAATTCAGCTTAGCTTATTGTTAAAGATTTCTTCATAATATTATTGTGAAGAAAACTTTATTTCTTCATTATCACAAAGATAGGCTAATTCTTCATTATCATCACAAAGATAATGAAATTATCTTCATTAAAGATAATTTCGTGTATTCTAAACAATCTAGGCCATTCCATCATTCTGGCAGCAGAGCATGTCATTAATGATAGATAAAATTTGAGAAACCAAATGTTCTATCAGTTAGAAAATGATTTTCTCAAAAGGGAAAGCCAACTTTT
>NW_012110341.1:282084-415321 GCF_000951045.1 Mandrillus leucophaeus | reverse complement strand
TGGGAGGAGTTACTTGAGTTTTACATGATGATTCAGATATGATTCGAGAATAGAATATAGGTGGACAAGGCTTGTATGAGAAAGATTCTGGGTTACTCTGAGTTTAGTCCAGACATAAGAGCGAGAATGAGACTCTGTGGTGGACCGGGAAGATGACAGAAGAGTTTTTATTGCTGTACTGTGACAGTGTTGCCAGGATATAATCTATTAGTAGGAAACCAGCAACCCAACACTGTGAATTGAGCTTCCAACTCTAGGTGACCATTTTCGTTAATTTCTTTAATTAAGATCTTTATTGCTCACAGTGAGGACAAAAACCACACAACAACAAAAAAGGCCTGCCAGGAACCACACTCTAAAACACTTAAAATAGCAGTCTGCTAAATATTGTCATATAAAAGAGATTCTCTGGTTAGAGTTACTTTGGGAACCAAAACTGAAAAGGAAAGAAGCCATTAGTGATTAAGAGAGATGGGAAGTGAGACAATTGCAGGAACCAAGGTGAGGGCCCTGCTATTGAATATTGCCAGAGGAAGAAATGATTTGAAAAGATTTTGGAACTTATTTCTGTCTGTTGAGAAGGAGAAATAAGATATGGGCAGGCACAGGCATTAGAGAGACCCAGATCATAGCAGCCTGCTAGCTTTGTGGTGCTTGAGCCTCCTGTGTGGAGTTAAAGCTCTGTTACCTTGAGGGTTTCAGAGAGAGGTTCGAGAAGTCCCTAGAGCGTAAGGAGGATCCCTTACTTAAGGTCTTAGTATACTAGTAACACAGAAGCACCCAGCTTTCCCAAAACTACCAGAGACACTACCTCGAGAGTGGTTCCTTGATGTTAAGTAAAGACGTAGGAAATAAGTATAGGCATATGAATGATTCTATGCTCACTACAGTTGTTACTGTCATGTAGACATATTATAAGGGTATGAGCTTATTTGTGGTGCAGTCTAGCATAGGTAGCTGAATGTGAGATGTCTTTTCTGTTTGTATCAGAGGAAATGTAAAATAAAATCATTCAGCATGAAAATGTGTTGCTCAATTTTCAGCAAGATTTTCTTATGCTACTATAGAGCTCCGAAGGAAAGAAACACATTCCGGTGTGTCATAGCATTAGTAAGCCAATGAAAGTTGACAATATATTCAAATGTCTCTTGCCATGTGTGAATGTGTTTGTGTGTGTGTGTGTGTGTGTGAGAGAGAGAGAGAGATTAAGAGAGACTGATTTGACATTTATGAATAACTTCTCCATATTTTATATTCAGAAAAAAATGCTAATCACTTTCAGCTAAAGTCAAACCATTCCTAAAATGGTGACTGACTACCTTCTTGAATAATATGGAAATATCAGAGCCAGCTGATTTGGGATAACAGCTCTTTGGGACAATGAATTCTTACTCAACATGCAGTCTACATGTTTGCCTATCATTTAATTCCTCCCTCTTTACTCATAAAAAATTTTAAAATCCTGTGTTCTAAACTGCCTAGGGGAATTAACTGATATAATTTTGAAGTACATGTTTTTGGATATTCCTTGTCTTTATTGTGAATCTCAGCTTGTATCACATGTTTACTATTTAGCATTTGAGCATCTGCAGAGAACTTAGCACCATCCTTCCCTTTCTAAGATTTGCAGCACATACGTGGCTAATAAATACGAAGCTGGATGATATAGACAACTCCATTGGCGCTGTTTCAGCTCTACCACTGTTGGACCTTGACAAGAGGCATTAGGAAAATTTGTTTTTGGTGTGAAGGAGGTTCTTGCTAGGTTTTGCCTAGCAAAAATGGGCACAGTCAGAAAAGATGGCTGGGGCCAAGGCTTGGGGAAGGCAACAAGAAAGAGTAAAAACTTCAGCCAAATATTCTAAATAGTAAAAACATAAGAAAGGTAAGAACTTTTGAAAGTAAGGGTTGGGTGCAGTGGCTTATTCCTGTAATCCCAGCACTTTGAGAAGCTGAGATGAGCAGATCACCAAGGTCAAGAGTTCGAGACCAGCCTGACCAACATCGTGAAACCCTGTCTCTACTAAAATTTACAAAAATTAGCCAGGCATGGTGGCACACACCTATAATCCCAGCTACTAGGGAGGCTGAGACATGAGAATCACTTGAACCCGGGAGGTAGAGGTTGCAGTGAGCTGAGATCACGCCATTGCACTCCAGCCTGGATGACAGAAGGAGACTCTGTCTCAAGAAAACAAGAAAAGAAAAAAGAAAAGCCCACCCAGTAATCCTAACTTATGTTGTTGAATGGGTAAAGAAGCAACACAGAGAAGTACAAGGAAGACAAAAGCAGATTGAATAATGGAATGAGGGACACCTAGGAGGAATGAGGGACACCTAGGAGGATACATTATTAGAGAGGTCAAGTACTTAAATTCATATATTTCATGATATATAGCTGTTTTTCTTTAACATTTCAATTAAAATTTCTGAAGTTTCTGAAGCTAAAGTTAAAGTTTGTTCTTTATCTTGCTGAAGTTTCTTACTTTTTTTGTTGTTGTTGTTCTTGTTCACAGTGAAAGGATGAATAAAGTTTCTTGAAGAGACTAATTGTGTATTCCAGGTCCTGTATTGCTTGACTATATGCAGAATATATGTTCTAACAAATCAGTTTGAGATTTGTGTCAACTGGTAGAAAATAGGATTATGTTCACTCACCAAAAATGTCTTTGAGAGTAGGTTTCCACACTGCCTACCTCGGGTGGCTAACTCTGAATCTTTCGATCTACAACTAGAAGCAAAAACTGCATAAACTGCTAACACATTTTTAAAGATTCTACAGCAAGGCATGGATGAAATTAGTAGTATATTTAAAGGACGTTCTATAGATAGAAAGTGCTATGTGAATAAAGAAGTGATATTATTTGCAACCTACCTGATGCAAACAGATTTACAAAACTGTAATTGTAACAAGCGCATGACAAAGCTTTAAGATTTATTTCAATGTTGAATTATAAATATCTCAAAGAGTTTAATTCTTGCCTCAAACTATATTTAAAATTACAACTTTTAATGTATCTTAAAATATATTTGAATATATGTCTAGAATATATATTGACAACTTTAGGAAAAAATTTATTAAAGAGTTTCATATATAATCATGAATGCTTTAGGAGCCACATATAAATTTTTCTAAATTCAGCTTAGCTTATTGTTAAAGATTTCTTCATAATATTATTGTGAAGAAAACTTTATTTCTTCATTATCACAAAGATAGGCTAATTCTTCATTATCATCACAAAGATAATGAAATTATCTTCATTAAAGATAATTTCGTGTACTCTAAACAATCTAGGCCATTCCATCATTCTGGCAGCAGAGCATGTCATTAATGATAGATAAAATTTGAGAAACCAAATGTTCTATCAGTTAGAAAATGATTTTCTCAAAAGGGAAAGCCAACTTTTGGGGTATCTAGTGTCTTGACTCTTTTAAATTTCATTCATGATTATAAATAGTTTTAAATATTTTAAATAAGTGTCAATCATGTAATTGCCCTTATAGAAGAGTAGGAAAACCTTGAAGAAATGATTCTGCTGTGACCTTGAGTTGCTTTGCAGAAAAAGAAGTGGAATGTGTGAAGACACCATCTTCCACACTGGATTTGCCAGTGACTGCTGTTGCCCTAAACACATCTTTTCATGTTTCTGGATCTCGATTCTCACATCTGTTTATGAGAGTGTTTGCCAGATGGCTTCTAAGAACCCTTCCAGTTTCAACATTCTATGTCACTACAATTGGCCTTGATCTCAAAGGATGGACACATTGACACATCTAATTTATTTTTATGAGTATTTTATTAGGGGCAAAAGCAATGTATAGTGTTATTATCTTCTTTCTTAATTTCTAATAGCATTTCAAACGTCATCATTGTACATTTCTTACTATAGTGTTGAAATTTACACATTAGGATTCTGATTTGCTTAAAGAATGGGAGGCTTATAATCAGCCATGTTTGCTGGTATTGTACCTATCCACACCTCTTAATATGTATTTCCTATTTTAGAAGCCCAAGGTGTCTTAAAGAGTGGGCACTGAAATGACCATGTGTTACCTACATATAAAAACATATATATTAGTTGATCTCATTTAAATTCTTGTTTGTAATAACCAACACCAACTTTTAATATAATTCATACTTTTGTAATCAATATAAGTCAGTGGAGAAGTAATGAGGAATAAGTATTTTTATTTAATGGTAGTCATAAACCCAGGTGTCAAAAAATAGATGTTTTTTGTCTAAATAATTTCTGTTTGGAGACAGAATGGCAAAAATTAAACCTTAGCCATTTGGCAGCTCTTTAATTTATGGCGGTTTCCATATTGCCAAGGGATGATGACCTTTATGCTACCATTTCATCTGACATTTGCTGAGACTCATTATCCTTTCTAGTCATTCGCCCATGCAAGTTGCTACTGAATCAATGCTTGTTCCTGTCTACAAGTCCTATCTCAGCTATGTTAAGACCCCTTTTGGAAGATGGGAGTCATGTTCCTGTGCTACATCCAAGCACAGGAAATTCTATGGACTGTTGTAGGTCCATCTAAGGAGACACAGAGCCCTGAAACAGACACAGAGCAAGCCATTCTACCCTGAAATCTTATTTCCCTACATTCTAGGTTTTCACAAGTTCATATAAAGTTGTGTATAAGGTTCTGCTGCTGTGTTTATGAGTTTGGTCTAGAGGAAATGAGGCCTGGGAGACTGCAAATGCCAGATCCTTCCTGGTCTTTACAGGGCCTAGACTTTTTAACACTAAAAACTTCTAGTGTATATCACTTGGTGAGGTGATAAGTATAGAACAAAAGCTCACTGGAGTTGGGGAAAATAGCAAATACAAGATAGAAAAATGGAAAAGAAAAAACATGGGTTGATATTTCAAAATTATTATCCCACCACACAATGATTAACTCTCTATAAATGGCATCTATTTCCATGGTAGTGGTGAATTCCCTGGATAAGGAAGCAGAGACTGAGACTAGTTAGCAAAACCTTACAACCTTACGAGGGATTTCTGCATTGCCTGGGTGGTGAGCATGATCAACTTGGGGTCTTTTCTGGCTCTAAATTCAGTGATACTCAGTAAAAATATTATTTGAGAGTGCTATATCTTTCCTGAAATTTCATGACAGCTCTCTGCCCTCTTGTTGTGGGCCGAATTGTATCTCTTCCTTCCTCCTCCTCATTCATATGTTGAAGCCCTAACTCCTAGCACCTTACTTGGAATGAGAGTGCATTTGGGAGATAGGGTCCTACAAGGGGTAATTAAGACAAAATGAGACTTCTAGGATGGGACTTTACCTAATATGACTAGTGTCCTTGTAAGAAGAGGATATTTGGGTACACAGAGATTCCAGGAATGTTAGTTCGTAGGAAAGTCCATGTGAAGACAGAGCAAGAAGGCAGCCACCCGCAAGCAAAGGCAAGAGGCCTCAGAAGAAACTAGACCTGCCAACACCTTGATTTTGCACTTTTAACATCTAGAACTAGGAGAAAATAAATTTATATTGTTTAAGCTACATCCAGTCAGTGGTGTTTTGTTTTGGCAGCACTGGCAAACCAAAAAAGCTCTGTATGGTGGTCACATCTAGACCTTGTACACTATGCTCCTCAGGAAAGGCTCTTGCCAGAGATGATGTGTTTTATAATTAGTGGCAAAATTATTTTTAAATATATGCTTGGGATTTTCCTGTTTCTATAAAGTTTATTTGTACCTTTTATAGTTCTTCAGAAAAGGGAAATCAGCTAAGACCCTAGACTGAGTGACTTTAGCATTATGACAAATGAAACGATTGATATTTCCTACCAATTATGACTGAATACAACAGAACACTTTGTCCTAAGTAAATCTATAAAACATTTTGAAAAGGCTTAAGTGGATTTCAAAAGTGCTTGATAATAGCTTTGTTCTAAGGAGGTACGATATGAAGACTTGGAAAGTGTTGTCTGTAGTGATTGTTTATATCCATCGTAGTTGCCTGGTTAGTTAACACCAGTTGACACATGAAAGACAGTTTTGAAATAGGTAGCATGCTTTTCTACCACCTTATCACTTCTTTATTATCCATGTATTTCCACCCAAGAAATTGGTACTCTGAGTTAGTTTCTTTTCTATTAATATTAAATAAAGTGTTTATATTAAATCTCTAGTCCAAGGATGTAATCTTAAGGACACTTGGTGCTCCCAACATGTTAGAATCAATAGGAAAGACATTTATGGATTCCTACGATTAAGATGAGCAGCTAGGGAATAATTCAGGAAATCTTATTTAATTTCTGCCTTGCTGGATACTATACATGATACACAGAATGTAAGAGGGAGCCCTGCCCTCAAAGATGTTATGATCTAGTTGCTAAGACAAAAAAAAAATTAAAATGTAATTATTACAAAAGACTGTAAAAGTGGCCATGCTTAAAATGCACTGTGGCCATCATTGCCTAGATATTAATTTTATAAGCTGCTCTTTCTCCATACGTTATGTACAAAGTGGATGTGGGCTAAATTAATATGAATGCAGCTTTTATAGATATTAATAATATTATCTAATAGTAAATTTTTCTAACTGAAGTTTGTTTTACTGATTGAAAAATACCTTCCCAATATTTTTATCTGGGAACTCTAAGATAAATAAAGAATTTTAAAAGGGTGGCTTATTTTTTATTTAAACATCATTAAATGCTTAAATTGGACACATAAGTATTCTTAATATTTTAAACATTCTCTGTCTCTTCAGTATTGATATCTTTTATAATCTTCCTGTGTGTCTCTTATATTCTCTGCTAATTCTGTTAGCCATACATATTATAGTATTTTGCAATGTCTCTTTCCTGCTAATGTTTTTGTATTTTCAGTCTTGGTTCTCCTTCCTGCAAATTTCACACTTCATTCTACTGAAACACTCTCTCATTACTGTGACTTCAAATCATTTTTTCATTATGGTGTGGACATTTACAGACAAACTGAAACTTCTCTTTTATTTAAACTGTTGTGACCCCCCCACCCCAGTTTTCATATGGACTGCATGGCCGGAAGAACTATGTATGCATTTATTCCTCATAATCCAGTATTAATTTTTAGGGTAAAGGATTATCTTTCTACCAGTGTTATCAGGAATACAACAGCCTAAAAAGCAAGCTGACATTTTCCTTCCTATTGCCATCAGTTTAAAGAACAGATTATTTTTAACCATTCTTATTTAACTGATTGAGGCAGTAATGGCTTCTGTGTGTTTTTTTGATCCACTGCTGTTTGGTGTGTTTATGTACACAGTCAATAATATGCCCAGAAATGAGAAAAATCTCTGTCTTTGGAGACTGAAAATGTTCATTCAGAAGATGGGCTAAAAGTGGGCCTTGCAAGACTCGCATAGGAAGAGCAGTGGAGCCATATGGTCCAATTAAAAAAAAAAAAGATAAGCTATCTTTTGAGAACAATGAGTAATTGCTTGAAAGCTGCATTTAAGAGTGAGTATAAATATTTGTTGAAAGGAAGGAAGGAAGAAAGGAAGAAGGAATGAAGGATGGAAGGAGACAGAGAGTTGCCAAGGGAGGACAACTGGTTTATTTGGATAGACTGGAGAATTTCAATTGTTTTTTTGTATGCAGTGGTAAACCTGGGGATGTTCTTGTTTCTGTTGCACACTGATGATGTATGAAATACTGTTCTAGAGGCAGAAGAGGTTTACCACAATAATTTAAAATGTCACAACGTGAAGTACGGTCAGGGACTGATAACAGAGGGAGGATAATACACTACTTGAGTAAAGATTTAGCTGAGAAGATGTATTTGCTATGAAGTGATATCAAAAATGACTGGCTTGAAAATACTTGTGTCTAGGAGAATTGTGTTGCTTAGGATTAGAAGGAATTCCTACTTTGTGGAGAAAAATGAATATTTTTGTTTCAAAAAAGAGGTGGGAAGATATAGTTGAGCTAGAAATGAATAAAGGGCTAAGACAAAAATCAGTGTAACCATGGGTACTATTTAGTACAGACGGTATTCTTAAAAGGATCAAAAAAGAACATGATAAAAAGTAAAAATGCAAATAGAATAAAATAATATAATTTGTTAAAGGAAGGGATATTATGCTTCCAAAAAAAGATGGAGTAATAAACAAATACACAATTATGTTTAGAGACGTCAACACCTCAATCTCAATAACTGATAGAACATTCAAACCAATATATTAGTTAAGGATGTAGATGACTTAAATGGCATTATTATCAATTTAATCCATCTGACATTTATACCTTCCAACAAAGAAAATTCAAAGCCTAGATGGCTTCACTGATGAATTCTACCAAACATTTAAGTAAGAAATAGTACCAATTACCAATTATATGCAATTATTTTTCAAAAAATTGAGCAGAGAAACTACTTCCCAACTCGTTCTCTGAGGCTAACACTATCCTGATGCTAAAACCAAAGACATTATAAAAAATTAATAAATATATGGATCGATATGAATATAGATGCAAAAATTTATTTTTAAAATGTGAACAAATCTAATTCAACAGTATCGAAAAGCTTAACATATCCTAATGAAACAGGATTTATCCTGAGAATACTAGGTTAGCTAACATTAAAACAAATCAATGTAAGTTTACCATAGTAACAAATTAATAAAGAAAACTATATGATTATTTCCACAGACAAATATATGACCAAATTCAACTAAAGTAAACACTAGGAATGGAAAGAAAGTTCTTCAACTTGATAAGAGGGGTCTATAAAAAACAAACATCGTTAGAGCAGCAAGACTGGATACTTTAAGATCAAGAATAAGACAAAGATGTTCACTCTTACTACTTGTGTTCAGCATTATACCAGATGCTCTAGCTAGTGCAATAAGGAAAACATTGAATGAATGAATGAATGAATGAATGAATGACATCCAGATTAGAAAGGAAGAAGTAAAACTTTACAGATGACATGAGATTATTTATGTAGAAAATATGTTGGAATCTACTAGTACAGGTTGAGCATCACTAATCTGAAAATCCAAAATGCTTTTTGGAACACCTACATAATACCACAAGTGGAAAATTCTATGTATGGCTTCATGTGACAGGTGTAGTCAAAAAACAAGCTCTGAGCACACAGTTTATTCAGCATCCCCAAGGGGAAAAAGACCCTCTCAGACCCCTTCACCTATGAAATATATCTTTCTTAAGTACCTAGATTCCTCCACCCCCACTATGCAAGCACACTCATAAAGGGTAATAAAATAGCACATATGCAGGCCAAACACACCAATGGCAGGTTTCCAATAATGTGTCACATGGGGCCAAGAACTACATGCATTACTGTGTTTTTATTTTCTTATTCTCTGCTCTAAGGTGTAAAGATTATTAAAAATATTAAAAAGTCCTGTAGTTACCCCATGATACCAGTATTGGGTAACAATGATAAGAAAACGAAGCATTTTTGTTTCTCTACAGCACAGAAAGTCAAACTGTTGAAGAAACGGGACAGTGGTGGAAATTGAAATGTTTTATAGAAGAGTATAGTGTTGGAATGACTACCATATATGACCTGAAGAAACAGAAGGATAAACTGTTGAAGTTTTGTACTGAAAGTAATGAATAGAAGTCAATGAAAAATAGAAAAGCACTGTTTACAGCTAACAATAAAAATCTTGATTGTGTATTTAAAGAGTGGATCCATTACCATTGCAGTGAACACTTGTCACTTAATGGGATACCAATCATGAGACAAGCAAAGATCTATAATGATGAAATGAACATTGAAGGGAACCCTGAGTATTCAACAGGCTGGCTGCTGAAAATTAAGAAAAACTATGACATTACTTTTTAAAGATTTGTAGTGATAAAGCATCTTCTGGTCATGTAGTAGTGGAAAAATTCATTGACAAATTTGCCAAAGTCATCGCTGATGAAAATCTGATGCCAGAACTAGTCTATAATGCTAATGAAACATCACTGTTTTGGTACTGTTGCCCCAGAAAGACGCTGACAACAGCTAATGAGGTAGCCCCTACAAAAATTAAAGATGCCAAGGACAATAACTGTGCTGGTGTGTGCTAATGCAGCAGGCATACAAAAGTACGAACTTGTTCTGATAGGCAAAAGCTTGCATCCTCACTGTTTTCAAGGAGTGAGTTTCTTAGCAGTCCACTATTATGTTAACAAAAATATATGGATCACCAGGGACATGTTTTCTGATTGAATTCACAAACATTTTATACCAGAGACTCAAGGTTACTGCAAGGAAGCTGGATTGGATGGCAATTGTAAGATTTTGTTAATCCTTTACAAGGTTTCTGCTCATCCTTCAGCTGAAATTTTCGTCAAAAATAATGCTTATGCCATATACTTTCCCCAAATGTGACTTCATTAATTCAGTCATGTGACCAAGGTATCCTTAGATTGATGAAGAGTAAATATAAAAACACTTTCTTGAACATCATGCCAGCACCAGTGAAGAGAGGTGTGGGTGTGGAAGGTTTTCAGAAGAAGTTTAGCATGAAGGGTGCTGTTTATGCCATTGCTAACACTTGGAAGGCAGTGACTAAAGACACAGTAGTACATTCCTGGCACAACCTCTTGCCTGTGACTATATTCAGTGATCTCGATGAGCAAGGTGGTGACTTTGAAGAATTCTGTGGGCCAACTGAGAAAAAAGATGGTGTCTGACCTCCTTACATACACAAAAAATAAAATTTCAGAGCTTTTCCCTAGGCTAGCAGAAGTAAATATCAGAGAACTTGATTATTTTTAACATCAATAATGAGACTCAAATTCTTAATTCATTGACCGATGGTGAAATAGTCCAAATGGTTTTGAATCAAGTTGATTGTGATAGTAGTGTTGATTAAAATGACGTTAACACTGAAGAAAAAGTTCCTATGGACAAGCTAAAAATGTGTGACGGGCTTATTGAAGGACTACAGTACTGTGCATTTATAACAGAACAAGAAATCATGTCAGTTTATAAAGCCAAAGAGAGATGACGACGACGATGACGACAACTACTACTACTACTAATTCTTATTCTTTTTTCTTTTTTTTTTTTTTTTTTGGAGGTGGAGTTTCGCTCTTGTTGCCCAGGCTAGAGTGCAGTGTCATGATCTCAGCTCACTGCATCCTCCACCTCCCAAGTTCAGGCAATTCTCCTGCGTCAGCCTCCTGAGTGGCTGGGATTACAGGCACCCACCACCATGCCTGGCTACATTTTTTATATTTTTAGTAGAGACGGGGTTTTACCATGTTGGCCAGGCTAGTCTCGAACTCCTGACCTCAGGTGATCCACCTCAGGATCATGCCTGTAATCCCAAAGAGAGACTTCTAAGACAAAAACCATTGTTATTGAGGCAAGATGACTCTGAAGGAAACATTTTTAAAAGTCATCCACAAAATACCTCTTCATCCCTAGAGGACTCACTTCCTGGTCCTTCAACTATTTTGATTTTTCTTCCTCACCTAAGCAAAAATTCAGCATACAGTAACCTATTAATCAAAACACAGCATCATAGGTGGAGA
This sequence comes from Mandrillus leucophaeus, assembly GCF_000951045.1. Classification (NCBI taxonomy): domain Eukaryota; kingdom Metazoa; phylum Chordata; class Mammalia; order Primates; family Cercopithecidae; genus Mandrillus; species Mandrillus leucophaeus. Next base: position 403,818 of record NW_012110341.1, on the reverse strand, counting down.
CTGAAAGCCTGCCATTGTTGGTTGTTGCTGCTGTTCAACAGCTGATACAAGAATTCTGGTGATGCTACTGTGCTGCTTCGTTACCCTAGATACATTTTTTTTTACTGTATTAATGGCATGCCATATTTTTTTGCAGATAAATACTTATGGGTAAATAAATTAAAGAAATTGTTGCTTATCAGTAGCATATAAATTCAAAATCAAGAATGATGGTGATGCCAAACAACCACAGATGGCTCATATGGGTGGCCAAGATGGTGACACCTTTGCTTTCTGATGATTTAAAATATGCAATTTTTTTCATTAACAAAATTATTAAAACATTGTATATTGCGTTCAGTCTATGTGTATAAAGTACATATAAAACATAATGAATTTTGTGTTTAGACATGGGCCCCCAATAGAAGTGACTGGAATCCATAAAGATCTACATGGATGTAGACAACTGATATTCAACCAAAGTTCGAAGGCAATTCAGTGGGCAAAGGATAATCATTTCAGCAAATGGTGTTGGAACAACTGGTTATTCATGTAAAAAATTCAATCAGTATCTACCAAAAATTTATCAAATTGTACACCCACTTGAAATATGGGATGTTTATTTTATGTCAATTGTAACTCAATAAAGCTGTTTAAAATAGTGGGAAAGTATGAGAGGGAGAGGAAAAAAGAGACAAAGTATAAAATGCTATTTATTAGCTACACCATGCTATACAAGTGGATTATATCGCTTTCTTCTGAAGTGATAATATACAACTCCTGCTATAGAATAAAATTATATATTCTAGATCACAGGAACAAATTAGCCAAATACTGTTCCTAATTTTTAATGCTCATTTTGCAAGGTGCAAAAGTGTAAGGCACATCTTACAAAATGAACAATTTAAACTAGGGCATACCTTCACTATTATAATTAATTTAAAATGATGTACATACTTAAATAGCATTTTTCACAGAAATAGAAAAATTATAAAATTAATGTAGAATTACAAAAGAACCTCAATAGCCAAAACAATCTTGAGAAAGAAAAATAAAGTTGGAGATATGACATTCCTTAATGTCAAGTTATACTACAAAGTAGTAGTAACCAAACACTACGTTACTGGCGTAAAAACAGATACATGGGCCAATGGAACAGAATAAAAAGCCCAGAAATATACCCAAGTTTATAAAGTCAACTAATTTTCAGCAAGGCTGCCAAGAAGACATGATGGGGAGAGGGTAGTCTTTTCAATAATTGGTGTTGGGCAAACTGGATATCCACATGCAAAGAGTGAAACTGGACGCTTATCTACACCGTATATGAAAATTAAGTCAAAATGAATTAAAGACCTAACCATAAGAGGTGAAACTCTAAAACTACTGGAAGAAAACAAGGGAAAAACTTTTTGATATTGTCTTTCATAATGATATTTTGGACATGACACCAAAAGCATAGGCACTGAAAGCAAAATTAAACAAGTGGGACTATACAAAGCTTTTGTATAGCAAAACAATCATCAGAATAAAAAGACAAACTATAGCTTGGAAAAAATATTTGCAAACTATCTGAAAAGGGGTTAATAATCTCTAAAATATATAAGAAACTCACACAACTTAATGGCAAAAAACAAAAATAACAAAACCAAATATCCTGATTTAAAAAATGACCAAAGTGGGACAGCTGTGGTGGCTCACGCCTATAATCCCAGTACATTGGGAGGCCGAGGCAGGCGGGTCACCTGAGGTCCGGAGTTCAAGACCAGCCTGACCAACATGGAGAAACTCCATCTCTACTAAAAGTACAAAATTAGCCGGCATGGTGGCACATGCCTGTAATCCCAGCTACTTGGGAGGCTGAGGGAGAATTGCTTGAACCTAGGAGGCAAAGGTTGTGGTGAGCCAAGATCGCGACTTTGCACTCCAGCTTGGGCAACAAGAGCAAAACTCCGTCTCAAAAAAAAAAAAAAAGAATTGTAAATATCGTTGGGTGCTCATAATTATTAAAATATGTATATGTATGTGCATACCCATGTATATGTGCACATGTACATATGTTTGTGTATTTATTAAGAAAATGACCAAAGTACCTGAATAGACATTTTTCTAAACAAGACATAAAAATAGCCAACAGGTATATGAAAAGGTGCTCAACGTCACTAATGAGAGAAATGCAAATCAAACCAAAATGAGATATCACCTCACACCTATTAAGATGGCTGTTATTAAAAAAGAAAACCACCAAGAGATAAATGTTGGCGAGAGTGTGAAGAAAAGGGAACCCTGGTACAATGTTTCTGAGAATGGAAATTGGTACAGTTATGAAAAAGTGTATGGAGCTTCCTCAAAAAATTAAAAATAGAACTACCATATGATCCAACAATCCCTTTTCTGGTTATATATCCAGAGGAAATGAAATCAGTACCTTTAAAAGATATCTGCACTCCCACATTCATTGCAACCTTATCCACAATATACAAGATATGAAATCAACCTAAATGTCTGTTCATGAGTGAATGGAGAAGGATGAAATACAGATGTGAAATACAGATGTGATTGTTTATGTGTATCTGTGTGTATGTGTAAAGGTACACATATATAGACATACACAAATGTAATGTGTGAAATGTATATTCTGCTACTCAGCCAGTCCTGTTAATTTTTATTTGATTTCAGAACAAAATAAATTTTTAAAATGATCCAATAGAATAATACTACTTTTGTTAGTGTCCTCATATCTTGATATTCTCAGCTATTAGGACATTGCTTGAAGCATAAATCTTGATGAGTTTCTTGGCTGTTTTGCTTCATCTCTTGTGCTTTTTCTTTTTAGCTAATGTAATCATACATTTAATGTAATAGCCCTATCTCTAAGTTTCTGTCCCCCACGTTTTATCTCTCAGTAATATAGGCTTTAGGGCCTGATATCGATACAGATCTATTTATTCATTCAGGATTTCATTTTGTCATAAGATTTTGCATCTTACGTGAACTATTTTTTGCATTTCTGGATGATTTCTTCTATTACTTCAATACAATATTATCTTGTGAGTGTGATACACTTGTGCTACTGATGAGGATTATGAATCTTAAGCAGGAGTCTGCCCACTCCACCACCATATGAAATACCACTTAACATTTTTTTTTTTTTTTGTAATCAGTGCCACAGGCCTTTTAGAGCTCACTTCTGATACCACCTGCAGGTATTTTGGGTAAGTGATAGATGGAAGGAATAAGCACACACACATTGTAAGATTGAATTAAGCTCCTGCCTACATTTTCCAAGAACGTAGTCTCATCAGAAGTGGAATGGCCATGTGAACAGGAGCAGATGCATGATTTCTCAGAATAACTGCTTGTGGCACATACTAAGAAAAATGCTTCACCAGATATGGAAAGCTCAATTCTTGCTAGGTCACTTCGCTTTTTTGCATGAAACTTACATCTGGAAGATTTTATATTAAGAACATATGTGCATCTGTTTAAGGGAATGTTTACATATACTGAGTTCTGGTTCTTGAAGCAAACTATCCGCAAGACCCATTATGGCATGGGGAAAAGGGCAGAGCTTGTTTCCATGTATCTCTGAAAGGAAATATCCCTGTTTACAGATTTTTTTTCATATTCAGAAGGCCTGTTTCCTTGGAATGGTAGTCAGAATAGTCACCTGAAACCCAACAATGAGTTATGTTATGAAAGAATAAATGGTTCATAGAGATGAAAACATTGTTTTGAGACAGCCATTGGTCTGAGTCAGTGTAGCAATGCTTATGAGGTGATTGGAACCAAAGATGATATGCTAGCAGAGTTTACGCACTATAGCTCTCTTATGCAGCTTTACTTTATTGCTCATGATACTCATTCACGAATCCTTGAAAATTGCTTCAAAGAGGTAGTCTCAGGACAATGTTTTTTCATGTACTGGGAATGCAACTTAAAAAATGTAATAAGTTTTAGTTTACACCCATTTTGAAACTCATAGACAAGCTCATTGAGCATTTTTAAAGCTCATGATCATCTGAAGTATGGCAATTCCAAACTATCAGCTCTGTAAGGTACTATTTTTTGCCATTTGTCCCGAAACTACTTCTTTGGTGTAGTTTATGATGTAATTTTTCAGTGTTTGGTGAATAAACCTATATTTCAATATATATACACACATAGATACATGCAAAATCCATATATTTTGTGTATGAGTGTTTACATAAAATGTTTTCTCAAGGTTTGAGGTTTGTGTGTGTGTGTGTGTGTATACTGTGTGTTTGCTTTTCCTAGCATGCATTCTTCTAGACTCCAATACAATTTCCCCAAATCTCCATTTTTTCTAATGAAGATACGTTTTGCTTTCTGATAGATGTATATATACATACATAGATACATGTATGTACATAGATAAATATATATACCCCAAATACCTGCAGGTGGTATCAGAAGTGAGATCTAAAAGGCCTGTGGCACTGATTACAAAAAAAATGTTAGGTGGTATTTCACATGGTGGTGGAGTGGGCAGACTCCTGCTTAAGACTCGTAATCTTCATCAGTAGCACAAGTGTATCACACTCACAAGATCATATTGTATGGAAGTCATAGAAGAAATCATCCAGAAATGCAAAAATTAGTTCACCTAAGATGACAAAATGAAATCCTGAAATCTTATGACAAAATGAAATATACATAGATACCTATATATCTGATGTATATACATACATAAATACATACATGTATGTATGTATATACATATATAAATATATACATGTATGTATGTATATACATATATATTTCTGTAAGAATAACAAAAGTGGTAAAAGATTAAATTTCTTCTAAGAGGAAGATTTTCTTATTTCCATTTTTAAATGCAGTGAATGAAATCTGAGATTCCCCAGGTATATTTTGTGGATGGGCAGTTGCTTCCTAACATTCCAACTAGGCATCTTGGGAGATGAACATTCAAAAATCACTGAGGAATGTGTAGTTTAATTGACCTAAGCAGAAAGAAATCTGGCCCATAGAGAACATTTTATTTTATTTCATTTGTGTATTTCTTTCTTTCTTTAGAGACAGTATCTTATTCAGTGGCATGATTAGAGCTCACTGCAGCCTCAACTTCCTGGGATCATGTGATCCTCCTGCCTCAGCCTCCTGAGTAGCTGGGACTACAGGCATGCACCACCATGCTTGGATAATTCTTTAATTTTTTTTTTTAAATAGAGACAGAGTTTTACTTTATTGCCCAGGCTGATCTTGAACTTCTGGCCTCAAATGATCCTCCTCCCTGGGCCTCCCAAAGAGTTGGAATTATAAGCACAAGCCACTGCATCTGCCCCAGAAATATTTTAGATGACTAAGAGGCTTTCTTATTTCAACTGGGATTAGCATTATTTTTTCCTCGTAACTATTTCCTTTGCCCAGAAGAATATGCCTAAAATTTCACTTGGTGATGGGATCATAGCAGGGAATAACCTAACAGTTGGGAAAATAAGTTAGTTCACCTTAAAGGCATTCTCATATTCATTACATTATTATGTACCAAGAGGTTTTTATGACATATTATTTAAATACATATTGCTAGCTTGAAGGTTTAAATCATGGATAATCTGTAATAAGATAATGTTTTCAGTTTTGTATCTCCTCATGTGAGTATATGCCTATCAGGAAGCCTGGAAAATGATGAAGTAAGTAGCATGTCTTTATTTTAAAATGAAAGAAATCAGTTACTGAAACACTGATGACATCTAAAAAAAAAAGATTAGAAAATTCACAAAATATTACTCTTTGCACTTAAAAATTGATGTTAAATTCATATAACTGTTGGTTTTTCTGCTAAAGGTGTGATTTACATTTTGATAAAGTCATTTGCTTTGCTGTACCTGACATTTTATATATGTTGCATATCTGTTAGTAATCCTTAGCTCATTGTTCAGAGGTGCCCATACTTTATGTAAGTGAGAATGCCATACCAACTCCTTAATGACTTGAACTTCTGGCAAAGATGCTGTTCTATTTTGGAATATGGATACCTGAAAACTAGTTAGAAAAATATATTTTTATTGCTCCCCCCCATCACGTCTCTTTCACCCAATTTTTAGATGGGCTAAGTTATCTCCATTAGTTTTGGACCACACAAAAAGACCCCCAGGATTCAATGCAGTGGGTCTCTTGAGAATTGGAAACTTCTGCTGTTTCATGCTAAAAATTAGTCATGAATTTTTAAGCAGGAGTCTAGCTTCTGAGATCAGATGGCCCAATAACAATATTAAGGAAATTTTTATTTTTGTCTCCTTGTATCTTCCCGTCTCAACAAATCTGTAACAGGATCACTTCTTTCCTTGCAACAACTTCTGGAAATGACTTTTATTGTGAATATAGAACAATTTTCAACCAACTACTAGGCTGCTGGGAGAAGCTGTGTCTATTTCTATGTGTATCACAGAGGGTATTCGAGGATAATAATAGATTCTACACATTGTGCTAGCAATGCGAATATTACATATACTTTCTCATTTCATTTAAGTTTAAACCTCTCATTTTCCCTGGGAAGTAGAAATTTCTATTTCCATTTTAGAAGTGAGGGAGCTAAGGTCCAAGTTTCAGTGGAGAGAAAACTAAGACTCCATGTTGCCCAAAGAAACAAATACTTCCTAAGGAGTAGAGCCCAGGTTTGCCTGACTCCAAAGATTCCCAGCCTTTCTTGTTTTATTTCCCAGCTATGGTGTCTGGGAATCAGGAGGCAAACATGCTTGTACCTGCATTTCCCTTTTGGGGAGGACTAGATGATGTATCCGCTTTACATAGCCATCTATTTAATGTGCTTCTTTGAAAAGGAAAAGAAATCCCTTGAAATATCCCTGGCATTATTTCAATGACATTGAAGTGTCAGAATATTTTGGGATAACAAAGTGGTCAATTCCTTTAGGTGCCATAGAGCTTTCAGCAGTTGTATATTTTATAGTTAGTAAACAGCCAAATGTATTTCTTTGCCTCTGTTCAAAATGAAATCACCTTAATGAAGAAATCTTATACTGAAGCAATCTGGCCACATTAATAATAAATGAATTCTGAAAGAAATTTAGTGTAATTTCTGAGGAAGAACAAGAGGAAATACCAAATTTAAAAATAGCAGTTTCCATTTGTGTAAGTGGAATAAGTAATAACAGTAATAAAAACGTATTCTTCCCCTATTGTTCTCAGCTGCCATTGTGCTTTTCTGTTTGTGATCCCTTGGAATTCACAGATGTAGATTATGGTATGCTATTGTTTTATGGCAGAGGCAAATTATGGCCTGCGAGCACCTAATCTACCTGTTTTTGTATATCCTGCAACCTATGGATTATTTTTACATACTTTTAAAAGTTAGGAAAAAATTAAAAGATGTGACATATAAAAATAATGTAAAATTCAAATTCCATTATCTGTAAATAAAATTATATTAGAATTCAGTCTGTACCTAAGTTCTTCCCATGATCTATTTCTAGAGCCACCATTGATGAACCTTCATTCAACATATACCCAAATACACACATATACATGCATACTCACAGTTACACACCTCTTATTCTTTATTTTTGAGGGATAGTTTATTAAGCTTTAAGACTCCTTTGTCTAATTTCCCTTTTCCAAATTTCCCTGGGGCTAATACTCATCAGCTTTGTCCTTTTGTTCTCTGCAGTTTCATTGCTATCCTTTTTGCTCTATTTTCAAAAATTTTCCAAAATATTAAAATAAGCATGGAGAAAGCAGATCTGTAGGATTTTGCCTTCACTGTGCCTTTTCTGCTGTGTTTGTGGGACTAGGTACAAGTATTAGAAATACCGTGAAACCCCAGCTGCATTGAGGTATTTTCTTCTCTCAGTTTTTCCCCTCTCTCCCTTATAGTCTCGCTGCATTCTCCTTTATTGGTCTTCTCATTACTTTCCAATATCAGCAGTTACTGTCTTATTATTTCATTGAATCCACTTGTTATTTATGATTTAGAAGATTATTGGACTCCTCATTAAGGAGTAAGGCAACACTCAATATTATTAATATGTCAGAGAGCTTTGAGATGTCAAAATTGTCTGTTTAAACGTCTCCAAGGACTCTTGGGCTGCTAGAAAACTGACCATAATATTTTAATATGATATAGTTAATATCACCTCTTTAAATTTTCTTTTGTTCATGTTAATAGCAAGTGACTCTTAACAAATAATTGGGATTGTTCCAAAAGTTTAAGCCGCACTTAGATAAATATGATTATGACATGGCAAAATATTTGCAATAAACGCAACACAAGGCAATCTCAAGAATTAATACTTTCCTTTGATTAGCTAATTTTGGAGAGAGTTTTATGGGACAGCTGTCTAGGCCAACAAACTCATTTAAAAGACCTAAGCCCTTTATTGAAAGTCTTGATACCCAGTTCTGCTTCAATTCAGTATGTTTCAAAAAAACTTTTTATACCACTGCTTACTCTGCCCATTTCAGAAGCAGCTCTAACCTTCATTCCCTCTCTACCCTACGTGTCTCAGGCTTGCCCCAAGTTCTCCTAATTTTTGATGATTAATGGATTCATTGAATCATCAATTCATGGATACACGCATGTGCACACACACACAGGAGATTTCAATAATAATAGATTCATGACTGTATGTCAAGTATTCTTCTAGGTATTTGGGGGTGTTAAACAAAATAGGCATTTTGTCCCTGCTCATAAGGAATTTTAATTTTAGAAAATAAAAATAGTAAAGTCAAACAATAAATAAGCAAAAAATCTTCTGCCGAGGTGAAGAAAATAAAGCCATCTAGTTGACAGAAAGTAACTGGTGAATTGGCTACTGTAGATGGGTGTCAGAGAAGATGTCATTCTGAGGAAGTGACATCATTCATTCTTTGACCTGACTGAGGAGAAGGAGGTAGTTACGGGAATGTTGGGAGCTGAGGAGTGGCAGAACATTCCAGGGAAGAGGAACAACCCATGCAAAAATCCGGTGGAATGAAAACAAATATGGCGACTTTGAGGTCAGCAAGAAGGCCGATGTAGCTAGAATATCATGAGGGCAAATGGGTAATAATAAAGGACGCAGGCAGGGGAAACATTTGGATTTTGTTATAAAATCTAGGGGAAGTTCTTGATTGCTTTTGATCAGAAGTGTGATGTGATTTTATGACACCACGGACATGCTCTCCATGTTTTTTCTTCATGGAAATACTTGAGTCATCTCTTATACTCTCCTGCTATGTAAAACCCATTTCCTTCTAGCCCTGTCTAGAATGCAAGGGTAGGAATGCAAGGGTAGGAATCTTCTTTTAGATTTTATATATTTTTACTTTAAATCTACCACATTTTTTTCTTTCTAGTATCTTTTACCCTCAAAACAGCTTCTCATTTGGTGTTTGACACAATCTTTCTTCCTTTCTTCTTCCAAACTCAGCAAATCTAAAAACTTCAACACAGTTAAGTAAGTTATCCTACAAACTCTATAGTATAATTGACCTCAATATCATTTTTCCAACAACCACTAAATTATGAAATATATGAAATGTCTCCCAAAAGAAAATATTATCTTTCATTAGAATATAGGGTCTAGAAGATAATCACTATCTTCCATATGTTCTGAATCCTGAAATCTGACTTAACTGGGGGGTGTGTGTGTGTGTGTGTGTGTGTGTTTATGTATATGAATCAATACAGGTGATAAGGACCAGAGTTTTTAAGGTGAGAAATAAAGGTAGAAGAAAGAATTTAGAACAGTTCATATCCTGCTTGTCCGTCTCCTCAGGCCTCCTCATTTTATCACCTGTTTGAAATTCATCCTACAATTATTTTACTATGTTCTTATTTATTCAAGGGATATATTTAGTAGTATAAGATATATATTAGAAAACAAAGCAAAGATTTCTAAAGTTAAGGAGCTTATATTCTAACAGAATAGAGGAAAATATTATTTACAAGTGTTTCTTAAATTATGTTATCATATTAGGATAGGTATGTACCCATGAAATTCACTGAGAAGAAATGGAAAGCATCAAGAAGATAAAGAAGAAGCCTTCAATATCAAGGTCTTTTGTAATTTTCTTGGCGAAGGACAACATATATGTCTTGAGTGTTTCCACCTTGAAATTTTTCACCTTTTTTGCCTCCTTACTGTATCATTTATGTGTATATTTTTCCATTCTTTTGCCATATTATTATATAGATAGGAAAGGAACATACCCTTTTTCCTTTCCTCTTAGTTGGTACATACTCACTTGTTACATACATATTTCTTTTAATTCTATATTCATTACATTGTACCAAACAATACATATTTATTGGGAGCCTATTAAGTATAAAGTATGTTATTTATATCAAAGATATCATCAAGTTCTTTGAACTTAAAATTTTTTATTTATTTTAATATAGGATATAATACTCTGTAATTTTAAAAATTATCTTTAATTCAGTTGCTACTAATTATGTTGTGACAAAAAAATACAAAAACAACTCAAACAAGCTTAAGCAAATCACAGAGCTTTATTGGTTTGTCCTTCATAAAATTTCAGTCTTCATACAGTTATTTTTTTCAGGGATTCAAATGATATTGTCATTATTTGGTTTTTCTCTCTCAGCTCTGCTTTTTGCTATGTTGGCTTAATACTCAAAATATACATTGTATTTTCCTGTCACTTCAAGAGCATCCTTTCCATTTACCTCACCTCTGATCCCAGGAGAGGACATGTCATTCATGCCACTTAAATCTGTGTATCCTATTTCTATGTCTGCAATCATTGGTTCAAAGAGAGACCTATAGTCTAATCAAAGCAAACTAGAAAGAAGCAGACTTTTGCTACGACACTAGAGAGAAGAAAAGAAAAATAGCTTCTTATTTATTTATCGCTGAAATTTGAAAATGGGAAGAAATATGTATTTTCTGAGGCAGGGTCTCACTCTGTCATCCAGGCCTGGGTGCAGTAGTGCAATCTCAGCTCACTGCAGCCTCAACCTCCCAGACTCAAGTGATCCTCCCACCTGCAGCCTCCCAAGGAGCTGGGCTGACAGGTGTGTCATTAGGCTTGGCTAGTTGTATTTTTTTTGTAGAGATGGGGTTTCGCCATGTTGCATAGGCTGCTGAAGAGTATTCTTCGAGCAATAGGGAATTACTATGTATATCTCAAGGATTAAACAAACATTGCATGAAGCAGAGCTGAGATACGTAGAAAAACCAAATACAGAGGATGCCATGTGAGTCCCTGGAGCAAGATCTGCATGCTGACTGAATTTGTGTGGAAGACAAGCCAATCAATTCCTGTATTGGTGTAAGCTAGTTTGAGTTGGTTCTTGTCATAACATAAACTGTCTGTATGGAAATAAAGATACAAAAATTATGAATGTTATATTGCATATGAAGATCAAAAGATTTTAAACTCAAAGTCTTATAAAACTGTAAAAATTTAGAATTGGGAGGGATTTTGTACATCTCTCTACATAATCCCCTGTATTTATTGTCAAGCAAATGGGGAATCAGTGAAGTTGAATAATTTAACATCTCAGAAAGTGCCAAGATGAGGAGACAAACCCAAGTGTCATGGTTGCTAGCTCTCTGCCTCTTCCAGGACCCCACACTTTAATTCTGGTAAAGAGAGAAGCCTACAGATATATAAAAATTGTTCATAGTCATTTTTAATATCCTGTTTACAGTGGCAAACTTTTATTAAAAAACTATAGTTCTTGTAAGAATGCCTTATAGCTTGCTTTGGTTTTCATCTGAATATTTTATATTATTCATTTTCTTTTAGAAACCTTCCATTTTTATATGTAGCAAATGCAATAATTCAGACCAATAGCTTGCAGAATTTGAACTATTAGCCACGATAGAAGATCTATGAATTGCATATTTGTTATAGTTTTTTTCACTTATTTTTAAAATAAATACCAACAAAGACAATAAGATAATTTTTTAAGAATCATCCCATGTTTACTCCTACACGATTACTAATAAATAGGAGTCCATCTTCATCCACATATATAGTAAGGACTCTCCAGTGCCAACATTCTATTTTCAGCATCAATAGCATATGTAGCCTCCAGAATCGTGCACATGTTTTTAATTTTATCTCGGACTTCCAAGAAATGTTTATAAGTAACATTCCTGAGAGAGAAAGACCTCCTAAATCTATGTCCTACAAATACTTTATCAGAAAAATTTAATATACTCACAGAGTTTTATCACTTCTCCTGGGAAGTTTAAGGAGACAGCTCATTTTTTGGCCTTCATTATAAGAAAGCAGTTAAACGTTAATTAATTGAAGAAAAAGACTGCTGAAAAAGAAAGCACTAAGCCTATTATAGAAATGAATCTTATTTTTCTGCCAAGTGCTTTATAATTAAAAGGAAACTCAGTAGAAAAGAAGCTTAAGCAATAACAGTAATATTAATAAAATATTGATTTTTAGAAAATTGCTTTTATGCTAAGAATGATTAGGTCCCTTTTTACCCCATAATATACTTCTCAGATGATTTTAGTTTAGCATATGTATTCTCAAGCTTGGTATTATTGAATCTCTGCTAGATAATTCTTTGTTGTGGAGGGCTGCCCTGTGCATTATAGGATATGTAGCAGTATCTTTGGACTCCACTTTCTAGATGCCAGTAGCACCACCCTTCCCCTGTGGTGACAAGCCAAATAACCCCAATATCCCTGACAAAATTTATCCTCCTCCCCCTCCCCGACTGAGAACTGCTGGTTTAGAAATTGAAAAAGTGGGACAGAATCATAGAGAGGTCAACTTATTGTAGATTAGGTAATTAGTCATTGACACACCTACTTTTAGGAGCCATGTCTCATACCTCCAGCCCCTGAAATAAACTTTACCATTGACCAAAATCCCATCTTTTTTGTGGACATCAGGTCATTGCTTAGGTTCAATTTCAAAGCATCGATGCCTTCTCTTGTCTATCCTACCTTTGCAATATTGCAGGGGGTTTTGTCTGATTATTGTGGCCTTTGGGGGTATCCTATATCCCCCTGCCTACCTCACACTTCCTATCTTTGTTCAAACCAGCCCAAAATACAAAATGATTGCTTTTGTTTAGATCAGCTGTCATTTAAGATTTTGCCAAGTGTGACAATTTAGCAGTTCACTCAAACTTGAATGAGTTGTACTTGAAAGGGAAAATATGCTCTCAGAGTGTGATGCTTATTAAACAGTATTAAAGCTTTGATTGAGTATTTGCATGGTGGTGACTTGCATAGCACATTACTGCATTAATGTAAGTATTTTTGCCTGTCAAACATTAAATATGGATAAGATCTGCAGTGTCATTTGGTTCACTTCGCTACTACTGAAGCACTGCTTCTCCGTAATACATGCTGGCCCACTGTTCCCAATCCAATTTAAACTATAAGTAATGATGGTGTATTTCTACTTCCTTTGGGAAAGCATTACAAAGTTTAATTTACTGTTTCCTAACAACTTGTAATAGTATCAGTAGTTAATGTTCTAGAATTTTGATAGTGAAACTGATCTACTTTCTCCCTCAGAGGTGAAAATTTTAATATCACAAGAAGGTTTTTCATACATCCCAACTTTATTCCCAAAGACTATAGAATACTCCTAAAGTTTGGCTATTTCTGGACCACCACAATCTTTTCCTCCACACAGTTGTGTGAATATATTTAACAGTCTAATACTGATAGCACCTAATACTTCAAACATACACTGGTATCACCTTACTTGATTTTTATAAGATCACTTTGGGGATACGCAGGCCAGTATCCCAGCTTCATTTGACAGATGGATATATGAAAGCTCATAGGGGTTAAATAATTGTCCTCAGTCACTAACATTTATGTACAACTTTAAGATCTGGCAATGATTGATCCATACTCATTGCATTTGCTCCACAAGCTATGAAATGAGGAGGGTAGGTATGAATATTATCATGACCTCCATTTTCCAGAAAAGAAAACTGAGGCACAGAAAAGTGAAATGACAGAGCAAATGTTTGTTGGCCCTCAATTTAGGTCTTTTGAGTCACATTTAAATGTATTCTTTAATGTTGCTTTTCTTTGTTTTGCTTGCATAATTATTTACCTCTTCCTTTTGTTATTGAAAGGGCTTCACCATGAAATATACCCAGATAACAAACCTGTATATGTACCCCCTGAATCTAAAATGAAACCTGAAAAAGAAAAAAGAAAGAAAAAAAATACAGTTTTAGCAGAGTTTTTTTTTTCAAAAACAGAAAGCCTCCACCTGGAAAATGAAGATTTTACTGGAATTCACAGATAATAAAATACAGTGATTGAGAGAATCACCTGAGAAAATAATTTGATCAATTTGATTTGTTGTTTGTGTACCAATCATGTAGCATTAGATTAATTCTCGCTCTCTATGTCTTTCTGTTTTCTCAGTCACTCTTCCATCCATATTTTAATCTGTAGCCATCCAGGTCAGTTTTGAGGAGACGGCCTCTACGTTTGTGTTGCATTAATTCTTATACAATAAGATTTCTTTATTTTCTTTTAATTGTTACCTTTAATTCTTATGCATGTGCAAGCATTGTGTAACCCCCAAATGAAAAGATTAATTGGTTTGGTGAAAGCTCAAGAAGTGCTAGACTTGACAGGGTCTGAGGTCATTCCAAAGCTCTCCCAACACAGAAAATGAGACAGACCCTCTTAGATTTTACACATTTCACGAAGTCTTCTATCACAAATGGGAAAAATAGATAATTCTGGAGGAATTTGTATTAAAACTGAAAAACTGACATGTTATTTAAAACTTAGTAGGATCAAACCTCCTTCCAGCCCAGCTAGGGACTGGGCTCTTGCAGGTGCTACTGACACTCACTACAAAGGACCTGACACGCCCACAGGTTGCTAGCTAAGGTGGCCTTGTACTAGTATGCTGCTATGCTACTGTGGAGAAAATTGCCATTTTGACTGTGATCAAAACACAGTCCTTTTGGCTATCAAACATCCAGCAATAAATTTCCATTAAAATCCAAGCTCTGAAAAGCCTTCTTCAGGGGAAATAAAAACAAACCCCAACAAAGATATCTTGTATACATGAAAAGAAAAAATCAGTTTTAGGTTAAAATCAGTCTTAGAGCAATAGGAAAAGAGGAAATTTTTAAAGAAACCCCTGAGGTTCCTCTTCCAAATATTGGCAAACATTCAATCTTATTTAGAATGTTGCATTGCCTAGCAAAATGAAGGATATAGTACATCATATCCTTATTAAATCTTGTAGCAGCTAATATGGTGAAAGTCCTTTTGCTACAAGAGCCTAAGGTGATTGAAGAGGGAGGTAGTAACCAACCACTTTATTTAGGCCAGGACAGTGATATTGTTTTGTTTTGTTTTTTAATATGGTTTGCTAGATAAATTCATTTTCAGACCACCTATTCTAATCTAACTTTTTAAGAGCCAGTAAAGGTATGTTAGATTTTATTTTCTAAAATATATCCTCCTACTTTGAATCTAATGAGCCGTTTCCAGTTTGAATCCCCAGGTATATTCTGTGAGGTTGTTGGAATTTGGAGCTGCCAAACTTAGGACCGAGTGAGTTGAAGCAGTTGTTGAATGGTGCAGCACATCGATGGCAGAATGAGTGAGGATAATATGCAGTTGCTCCCCAAAGTCTTATTCTAGAGGCCCAGAAACAATTTCTCTCTTACATAATGAACAAATGGGTAATTCTTCTAGAAAGCACTACTATGACGTATTTTAAACATCACATCACATCTGATACATCAGTCAATAAATATGCATCCAAATGCTTTTCTCCAGCCATGGCACGAACTGTTTCATCAGTGAAGTTGCACAAAGTTTATGTAGACACTGAAGACCACCTCTGTGCCATATATACAGCTTATGCTACACAGAAGGCTACATATGATCTCAGTCCCCAAGAGTTGTATTTGCAAAGAGTAGAGATAAGAAAAAATTCCTTCAATGCTCTCCTGTCTACCTTTTTAGCTTCCTCTCTCATCAGTCTCTGTGCCTTATTATTATCATTGTTGTCATGCTAAATTGCTTATATATTTCTTTGCATACCAAGCTCTTTCTTAACTTGGTAGCTTTGTTCATGCTACATATTAGTCTGTTTGGAAGTGTTTCTATTCCCACCCTGTCTCCCATCATGTCTGAATCATTCCTAAGTATCCTTTAAGACTCAGTCCTCCATGACTTTAGTTCAGAAAGTTACTGACTATTGAAGAAACAAAAGATGCATCTTGAGGAAAGTTGTGGACATTAAATAGTGGAAAGGCAGATGTGGACATATCAGTCTAGTTTGGGAGATAAAATATATCCCAAGTATTATAGATGAGTACCTGAAGGAAATGTGGCTGTTCATACATACCAATCCACATGGGCTGTCCCCATAAATGACAGAAGTTTGCCTTTCTTCTTCCTTTGAATTGCCTTTCTTCTACTCTTCTTTGTTATTATACTGTCACTCTATATTGTTGGATATAATAATTGTGTATTTTTTTTATTTACTATGGGGATGTGATTAAGAATACTGCTCACTGGCCGGATGCGGTGGCTCATGCCTGTAATCCCAGTACTTTGGGAGGCCAAGGCGGGTGGATCATGAGGTGGATCATGAGGAGATTGAGACCATCCTGGCTAACACAGTGAAACCCTATCTCCACTAAAAATAAATACAAAAAATTAGCTGGGCATGGTGGCATGCGCCTGTAGTCCCAGCTACTTGGGAGGCTAGGCTAAGGCAGGACAATTGCTTGAACCCAGGAGGCAGAGGTTTTCGTGAACTGAGATCGAGCCAAGGCACTCCAGCCTGGTGACAGAGCAAGAATCTGCGTCAAAAACAAAACAAAAAGAAAACTGCTCACCATTAATATGGTGAGTGTTCTTCTTATGAGGACCCTCAGGAGAAATTTTTCTCAGCTCACAGTAACATAAATAATTATGTTTTGAGAAATTAATTTACTTTTATTGTATGAGTATTAAATACGTAACTCGTAATTTCTTCCCCCTTTGTATTGCTGCTTGAAAGTGTGGTGTCAGAGTGTGACCCAGAGATCAGTAAATGGCATCAAGTAGTTTGTGTGTTGTGTGTAAGTCACAGTCCAGCTTTATCTTTATTGCTGCACCTCATTGGTCCTTTAGCTTATTTTTCCCACTTACGTTTTTATTTAGTAAAAAAAAGAGTATATTTTTATACAATACCTATTGAGAAAAACATACAGGAGATAAAAATGAACAATACTTCTGGGGTAAAACCAAATCTATTGGCGTGGAATGAAGTTCCTCAGGCAAGGCATGTGGAAGTAATCACACTATCTCAAGCCTTCAGTTACTGTTGATCAACTATTTTCTCTAGTCCAGACCCAACTTCTAACTACAGTTTCTACCTCCCTACAGACTTCTCCTTATAAACATTCTGCAGAAACCTTGAATTTAATTTATTTAAATCTGAATTCTTGTTTGTTACACTCTCATCTTGTATTTACAGTAGCATTTTTCTCTTTCAGGGAATGAAATCACCAGTCCCCCAATTGCTCAAGCTAGTATCCTCACAATCATTCATAACTCATTCACTTATTTGTCCATGATCCATAGCTAGTAATTCTGCCTTCTTGGTGTGTTTCAAATCTGTCTCAGATTGAAACAGCTTTGAATTCCTGTCTGCTACTGACTTAGTCTAGGATTTCATGATTTCTCATTTGAATTATTAGATGAACACCTTGGCACTACCAGATCCACCCTGCTCACCACCTAGATATCCTACATAATGCTGCTAGAGTGATCTTTTAAAAACAAAACATTGACCATATTACACCCTTACTTAAAACCTTTTAATGAGTCACCAGTGTGCTCAGGATCAATCCAGAATCCTTAGGGAAATATACAAGAAGCTTCATGACCGGGTGGTCCCTCCTTCTCCAGCCTTTAAACATTACTTTACATACACTGCTCTCCAAGATTCTTTGCTTTTCTCCCACCAAACACATAAAACTGACACATATGCGTGCACATACACACACACGCTCTCATACACACATTCCCCACTCCCCGCCACCGCTTAGTTAATTAGAACACTCTTGATCAAAGAGGAGTCGACTCTTTGGAAAAAATGTATTTCTAGAATAAACATGTAGCAATAAAGGAAGTGAAGAACTGCAAATAATAGTCCATTGAGCTGACTAAGCCTCTTTAATATTACAGCTGGATCACCAGATAGTCATGACTCAAGAAATAGCCCCAAAAGACTTCCTCTAAGAAGTCTTATATGACCCTTTCAGTCTAACTTTGAGTTTTTTCATTGTCCCTTCTGTATTCCCCTGTTGTGATTCTTCATATAATGTACTTATAAACATTGTATTGCTCTAAACAACTGAGGGGCAGGGACCATATATGTATATATGTGTATGTATGTGTGCAAGTGTGTGTGTATATGGCAGGGACCAAATAATTATAATTTTATCCTCTTCTATTTGTAAGTGCTTAATAGATAAGCTTTGAGTACCCAATAAATGCAATAAGGTATCTTGAAAAGACTGCAGATAGGAAATAGGTGAAAGGCTAGTAAAGGCTTTCTGAGTCAGGATAATTATGAGAGCAGAAAAGCATAGATGAGGGAACTAGTAGGTCAGGTAGCAGATGGCCTAGGTTCTAGTGGTAAGTAGTCCTACAGGCTTTCCCTCCTTTTTATCCTTGTTGTTCAGGGAACATAAGTAATCACAAGTGACAAGGGAAAGCATATTTTGTTGTCATTGTCATTATTATTTACAGTAATTGCATTTCGAGGAAGATAGACCTTTAGGTTGCGTTCCATTTATAGTGCTGAATGCAATGGCAACTGAGATTGTATGGTTTCGGCAGGAGGAGTTGAGGCAGAATGGACATAGGGATATCCACTTGTTACATATAAAATTTTAAGATTAGAGCTGGAAGAAACCTTAGAATAGTTGCTACTCAAAGTTTGATCTATGGTCCAGTTCTGGTCAGTCCATTACAATGACCCAAGTTGATAGGAAAATTTAAAAATCTTTTGTATTAGTCCATTCTCACACTGCTAATAAAGACTTACCAGAGACTCAGTGATTTCTAAAGGAAAGAGGTTTAATGGACCTTATAAAGGAAAGAGGTGCCACATGGCTGGGGGGGCTTATAATCATGGCAGAAGGGAAATGAGAAGCAAAAGCACGCTTACATGGCAGCAGGTAAGAGAGTTTGTGTAGGGGAACTCCCCTTTGTAACACCATGAGATCTCATGAGTCTTATTCACTATCATGAAAACAGCATGGGAAAGCTCCGCCCACATGATTCAATTACCTCCCACTGGGTCCCTCGAATGACATATGGGAATTATGGGAGCTACAATTCAAGATGAGATTTGGGTGGGGCACAGCCAAACCATATCATCTTTATAGCAACTTGACAGAGTATTTTTATATTTATTGAATCTAATTTTAAAAAATCTCGGCTTCTATTTTGTATACGTTTATTGTTTATTTCATTGTTGTATAATTTTTAAAAGGAGGTGGTTCATAGCAGATTGGAAATTACAAAGTGCTAGTTCTTCACTACAGATAGAGAAGCACTCCTTTAGTGTGCATCTTCTTTTAGTAACACTTAAATAATCTACTGAACAGTTTCTCCTATAATTTGAGTTTCCTGCCAGATCCTCTGAAGCTCCTATGTCAACCTCAGAATAAGGGCTCCTGATCTGGCTCAAACCAGTCATTTACAGACAGGAAACCATGCTAGAGAAGTCAAGTAATCTATCTACAATACCATAGTAAAGTAGAACACAACTTAGTTTCCTTCCATTCCACTAAATTAATGTATTAATGTTTTTCTTCCTACTTCCAAATACCCTATTTCTGACCACTCACTACCATCAGAATGTGGCTTGGGTTTCTGCTTATCAAGATTTGTAACATACTAGACTGTGCCATGAGACTTTGAGGGAGATTCACCTGGTCTGCCCACTTGTTTAAGATGACATGAAACACATTTGTGACACTGTAGAAAAATTAAGGCACGTGGGCCAGCCTGTGCTGCCAGAATGTTTATTAGCTGTTGGCTCTAAACTCCATTCTTGCTGTAGCTTGCTTTTTTGAATAAATCATCTCTTGACTGAATATTTTATTTGTATAAATTGCCTTTAATTTCAACTAGATCCTGGTGGTAGTAAATGGAAAATATGGCATTACTAACAAATGAGTTTCATTTGTTTTCATCCTCCTGAGTCCTAGGACCATAGCTGGTTGTGAGAGGGAGAAAGGGAGAGAGGCAGGCTATGAGAAATGGTTTCTCTGAAGTTTGAATCTGATGTAGGAGAAAATCTGCAGTCACAAATGAAAGTATCCCAGGCAGAGAGAGGGTACCTTTGGCTTTCCTGTCATGCATGATTGATGATTTCCCTTTATCACTCTAGCTCATGTGTCCCAGAATTTTTTCTCTCCTGCCGCCACAGTCATAATTAATGATTAAGGTACAGTAACTAGCATAACACCTGGCTATTAATTTCAGGAAGTAGATTGGGGTGCATAGCATTTGACCTCACAGATGCTCAGGAGGAGTCTGTACAACTTCCTTCATTGGATACAGTTGAATACTCTACCTTTCCCTATCCCAGAAGCCATTTTGACACCCTACCTACACAGAACAAGCCAGTCTATAACCTCTTTCTCTGTCACTGTTTTTTTTTTTTTCCCCCAGTGCATTTCACAACCTGGAAGGAATAAGGTAAATTGCAGTTTTGTGTGTGTGTGTGTGTGTGTGTGTGTGTGTGTGTGTGTGTTTTAAGGGTGCTAACTCTAACATGTATAAATTCCTATTATTTATGTTAACAGAAAATAAATCCTCCGTTGTACAAAAGCTTTCTTCCAATGATTTAGATATGACTGGTTTTATGTAAACAATAACTCTGAGATGTTGCACCTCTCTTTGGTCCTTTTGATTTTATGTAGTCAGGTTGCAACTTCTATGTTTCTAGATTCAAATTCCTGGCTGGCTTAGCTTTTGTTTTCTGCAGATAGTATCTCCCAAATATTCTGTCATAGGCACAGGGATTGAAATCTTATTTTCATATATTAGGCTGAAGATAATGTTATTAGAAAGGCAAATAATAACCCAAACAGTCACATAATGGTATCTGTGCCAATAAAAACGATTCAGGCTGGACGTCTCTTTTGAGTTGTCCACATAATCACTCTTAACCATGAGCACAGAAATTTTAGAGATGAACTAAAAGTAAATCTTACTAATTAAGTGGCCAGAGGTTGGAGAAAGTAGGAAAATAACACAGTTCTCAATGTAATTAAATTCAGATTGCAAATAATTTAAATCATGTTGACAGCTGTTTACTTTGTATCATTTTAGCTAAATAAGCAACTTAACATGAGATTACATAGAATGTGTTCCTCAACTAACTCAACTGCCATAAAAATAATGAACATTTTGGTTATTTTCAAGATCCAAAATAGAATTTGCAGCTTTAGGATGGGAAGTTAAACCAACTCATTTTTTTTTTCTTCCCTTCACATCTTAACTCCATGAAAATGACTCAAGAAGCACAAAATGAGCAAAAAAAGTGTGTAGCAATACTAGAAAATAGGAAGAGTAACGTCAAGCAAGCATACTCTTCCAGTAATTTATTTAAAAAGAAAAAAAAGAAGCAGCAGTTGGATCGGGTTTACTCAAGGAGCTAACAATGGCTTTTGTTTTGCTCAATATAAACCAGGTAAGGAAGCCCTGAGAGGCAAGTAGACAGTTCTCTCCAGCAGAAAACTGTGGGAATCTTATGCCTGGGAAGCTGTGGCATTATTTAATCCCCATTTGAAGGAGTGGGAATGTCAGACAGAAGCACACAATAGGCCCTCTAGGATTTAGTAGAGCTCTGCAGAGAGAAGATGGCTAAAATATTTGCCCCAGTGCTTCTTCCACTTGGTGTCATCAGCATTCTAAATGCAGTTGGAGCTTTTCCTACCCACTTTAACTTTGCTTTTTCTCTTTGAAACAGATATATCAGATTCATTTCCAGCATATGCACCTGGGAATAAATCAACCTTTCTGTTCCTCTTTATGCCCTGAACACAGAAAGTTCATAACATCAAAGGTGGCCTAAGCAGAGGGAGCCCATATGAACCACTAGGATGGGCAATCTAAAGCTGAACGCATATATATGAACAGATAATCAAGTAGTACTCGTCATTGGAGAGAATAGGGAGAAAGCTGGGAATTAGAGCAAATGGAATGTAGATATTACAGGTAGCCAAAAGATAATGATTTAGAATTCTAATTGATGTCCTCACTGATATTTGGGAGTTTTTGTTTTTCTTCACCTGTGAAATAGCAAACACACTGCTATGCAAAGGAGCAATAGGGTAATATTACTGAAAGTTACTGCACATTATCTCTGTGTGGTGAGAAAGCTGAGGCATAGTTAATATACCTTGCCCAAGGTAAAATAGCCAGTAAAGTGCTAACTCAAGACTCTAGAAAGACCTAAATTCAGTACCCATAACCTTAATTACACTATACACTGGATACCGAGGGCTTGGAAACTGAAAAGAAGGTGACCATTGTTTTAAATAAATAATAAAAGAACAACAACAACAACAACAAAAAACCCAAAAGCAAATAAAAACCTTTACTAGGAAAAGAAAAGAGCACAACAGCTATCAATAAAAACCCGAAGCAAACCCAAGGAGTTATCCCATATGTCAGATTTTAAAAGAAGAAGTTAGAAAATCTCAACAAGTATTACAGAATTTTGGCACTAACACCCAATACATAAAATCTTATAAGAATAGAAGGAATTGATTGAGGAGAAACAATAATCACAGGAGAAGATACTCTCTTGAGCTAAAGACTTGAGGCTTCAGACCAAAAAAAAAAAAAAAAAAAAAAATTAGCAAGTGCTGAGTTAGTATAGTGATAATGAAAGAAGGCTCACATCTAGGCATTATTGTGAGAATTCTAAATTTCAATAAGAAAAAAAACCTATAAACTTACTGATAGAATGTAAAAATGTTTACAAAGGAAAGAATCAAATGGGCATTGAACTTCTAATCTGACACTCTAAATACGCCAGACAATGTACTCAGAAAGTACTTGATACAAGCAAAAATAAAAATAAAAGCTCCTATTTATTTTATTCAGATGTCTTTTGATGTTTACTTTGAAATAATGAATATAATAGGGTCCATATCTAATCTTCATTGCCTTTAAGATTATGTAGTATATTCTTTGATGATGTGGCTGTATTTGGTATGTCTAATCATAGGAATTTAATTATTGATAAATTGGAAACTTAAATATATCATTTTCCACTAATAAAGATATTCTTAAACAAGTATCTAGGAGTTTTGTATCTTAAATTAAAAGAAAAATTTCAGTATTGGAGCAAGCCTGGTGTATTAAAGTGTTATTTTATTTGTGGTCATTACTTTTACAATGTTGTATGTAGATGATTTCTTTTGTTTGTTTGGAAATGTAACATAGAACCACTTACAATTTAGCAACACTTAATTAATCTTTTATTCTTTTCACAATATTTTTTAGCTACATCAACTTCAAAGTCAATTTTATAATTTCATTAATGTATTTAATATGCCTATATGGTGATTTAATGAACAAAAATCTTTAACAAAGAGATAAGCGTGATGGAATACATAAACAAAGGTGGTATGCAATCTGACCAAAGTGGTGCTAAATGATGATAAATTCTGTTTTCAAATATTTTTCATGCTATTTGTTATCAGCTGTGGACATTTAATGCCTCATTAGCAATAGATTTAATCAGTACTTTAGAATCTATCCTTGGCAGTAGTAAATGCCTATTATATTCAATTATAATACATACTGATGTCAAAAGAAGTTGAAATAGAAATGGAATTTAAGGTCCAGATCTGGATTTGCAACTAACATCCATATGGCTTTGAGAAAATTATTTAAATATTTAGAAAAATAAAATAATTTTATTATATATTAAAATTTTCTTCTAAGCCTAAAATTCTGAGACCCTCAGAATATAGACTGCATGAAAGAAGGCTGATCAATCTTAAGAGCTTTTTCGATCTAAACTGCTACTCCTAAAGGAACTCTTCTAAACTTTGTTGAGCTTAAATTGAAAATAGTTTAACTGAGTTGATTATGCAGCACTTGGTATTAAGATAGTGGATATTGCTCGGGATGGGTAGAGAAAAGCAGATGTGATGGAGGGTATGTGGAAGTAAAGAAGTAATTTACATCTCCTCTCCCAACATATCCAAATACCTTGTAGGAACCAGAGATACTGTGTTATTTTTCCGTAGCTTTCCTTTGAGTATCTGTTTTAATAAAACTGTGAGTGGCAATGTCATAAAAAGAGTATTAAGGAAATTTTGATACATATCCCCCAAAGCATTGATAGCATGTCAACTTCAACATCTCATGATACCATTTTCATCTTTTTTCCCTAATTTTTATTACTTTCAGTAGGAAAGTGGCTCTCTTATTCAATTTAAATCAGTGAGTCAAAAGGAAGGATGGCTTGGGGTTGCTAGTGTTTGTTTGCAAGTCTGTGAACTCCTTAAGAGTAGAAAATTTTATAATTGCAAAATTCAACTCTTTATATATCTTCTTCACACAGAGCCTATAACTTTGTAGGTACCCACTATTTTTTTCTGATGAAAAATGAATGACCAAGGTGAATGGCCAGGATGAGGGATATATCAGTGAAAACATAGCTAGCCAGTAGGAGCACGGAGCTAATTGCTGGAGTTCTGTAGGGACTCTTCAGCCCCTTCCTCCATTCTCTCTGTTGATCAGCTGACTTGACTACAGGTCAGTTCTACTGAGGCCGAGGCTGTTTGCCTCTATGCCCTAATGCTGACAGGTTTGAAGAGTTGAGGTCTCTGTCAGTCTAGAGCCTAACATTGGACATCACTTTAAGAATAATAACCAATATTTATTTAGCCCATACCAACTGTGAAGCATTTACATGACTTTGTATGTATTTACTTGTTTATATTATCTTGTTTTAGCCTCACAGCAACCCTGGGAGTGATGTGTACTATTATTATCCCCGTTTTACAGAATGAAGCTGAGGCATAGAGAGGCTGAATAATTTGCCTCAAGCCATTCAGATAAAGTGACAAATGGGATTGAAATCCAGGTAGTCTGACTTCAGAGTCCTGTGATTTTAATCATCTCCTTTTGCTACTTGGTTTATCATCTGAATATATGTAACTGTGTGAAACTCATGTTGCCACTCATGTGGAGGTCAGTGACTGAAAACATTTTCATTGCAATTATTATAACTATTTAGGGTTTAACAAGAAAAGTAACAGAAAATTCAAAAGTACTTTAAAATCGACCATTTTCATTCTTTCAAATATGCTCCGATTCCACAATAAGCGAATTCACAGTAAGGATTTGGAGCATTACAATGATTTTTAATTTGACTGAGTATCTTCATTTAATTGGTATTTTTAAAAATTGGTTTTCTCTTTCTTGGGTAATGCATAAATCTTCAAAGGAGTAACCTAATGCACTCCAATTCAAATATTAATAAAATAATTTCAATAAATGGTTTTCAGCAATTGTACAAAATTAATATGGATCAAATAGCTTTTGTGATATTGTTATTGAATCATATTTTAACTATTAAAATGCAATTAATGCTCTTATAACGTATCTTATGGGGTTAATTTCCAGAAGAATTACAGTTAAACTAATGTTTCTCTAGTAAATACTTAGGAATAATTGAATTTGCAATTTGGTTCTTAATTTATACTGATAATTGCTTCCTACAAAAAGACATCTTTAATTGTAATCAAAGAATATCCTCTCTCCTTTGTTTAAACAGCTTCTCCCAAGAAATCCAAGTCCCGTATTAAAACACAAAACAATTCAAATAAAAGCATTCTTAATGGAAACTTCTAATAGAAAAGCTTTATCATTAGCCATGAAGTTATCCACTTGAGTAATTAAATAATATTTAAGAATGCTTCATTTAGAGAAACTTTTGTTTCATAGATTGAGAAATATAGATCAAACAGTGAGTTTCTGGTTGGCAGGTCTCTTTGAATCTGGTGGGCACACTCTGTGGTAGACAGAATTCAGATGTCTCTGCAAGATTCCCATTCCTGGTTATAATCAAATACTAACCTAGGTAATGTTGTGAAGGAATTTTGAAGATAAAATTAATATTACTAATCATTGATCTTTAAAGAAAAAGGAGATTATCCTAGATTATCCAGGTGACATCAGTGTAATCACATGAGCCCTTTAAAGGCAGAGTCGGAGAGCAGAAAAATCAGTCGGTGAGGGGAGCCTAGAAGAGAAGAGGTAGAAGGGGAGGTCAGAAGGATTTAAAATGTGAGAAGGACACAGCCTATTGTTGCTGCCTTTAAAATGGCCGAAGGGGACCCTGAACCAAGGAAAGTGACTGATCTCTGGAAGTTGAGAACCATCCCTGGAGAACAGCCCCAAGGAAATGGGGATGTCAGTTCTATAGTAGCATGGAACTGAATTCAGCCACTGAACTGATGGGCATGGAAGTACATTCTTTGCTCAGACCTTCAAATAAGAGCCAACAACTTGATTTGGACATTTTAGACCCCAGGAATCAGCTGAACCCAGCCAGATTTCTGACCTACAGAACTGAGAACAAATTCATTTATGTCGTACTAAGCTGTTGGGTTTGTGGTAATTTGTTATGGCAACAACAGTGAACTAATGCGTATCCACCCCATGGTGGACATATTACTCTCAGGTGGTTATTCTTGGTAACTGTCGGAAACAGTTGAAAGAAGACCTTAAAGAATGTTTAGGGAAAGGGAGATCTCTATAACGTGAATCTCAAATGTTCCTTGTTCATTTTTTTTTTTTCAATTCTTATATTGGATCAGCTTTGATTTAGAAGAAATCTCAAAATTTATTCTATTTTTCATGCAATTGTTTTTTATTTATTTATTTTTTATTTTATTTTATTTTATTTTATTTTTGAGATGGAGTCTCGCTCTGTCGCCCAGGCTGGAGTGCAGTGGTGTGATCTCAGCTCACTGCAAGCTCTGCTTCCCGGGTTGACGCCATTCTCCCACCACAGCCTCCCAGGTAGCTGGGACTACAGGCGCCCACCACTGCGGCCAGCTCATGCAATTGTTTTTAACCCCCCTTCCTCTCCTCACCCTCACTGCTTCACTGTATTGCTGACAGCATTTATGAACCTCAGCATTCTGTACCTCTAAGGGCTGTAAGATTGCAGCAGGCTAAATTCTATTTCATTAACTATACATCAACAGTGTTTTAAAGATGAATCCTCTCTTTACCTCCTCAATAGATTTTATCAAAGCTTGGAAGATTCATGCTCAAGGGGACTGCTATATGCAGAGCTCTCTGTGAAAGGAGTGTTCCTGTCCCATCCTCCACCAGCGTTCCCTTTCCTTAACTGAAAACACCTACCAGAAGACAGGAGCTGAGGGTAAACATGGCAGTTGAATGGAGAAATGGAAACTTTAGAATTTTTTTAACTTTAGATTTCTTTCCTTTTTTTTTTTTTTTTTTTTTTTTTGAGACAGAAGTCTGGCTGTGTCATGTAGGCTGGAGTACAGTGGTATGATCTCAGCTCACTGCAACCTCTGCCGTTCAAGTGATTCTCGTGCCTCAGTCTCCCGAATAGCTGGGACTACAGGCACACGCCACCACACCTGGCTAATTTTTGTACTTTTAGTGGAGATGGGGTTTCACCATGTTGGCCAGGATGGTCTTGAACTCCTGACCTCAAGTGATCCATTAGCCTTGTCCTCCCAAAGTACTGGGATTACAAGTGTGAGCCACTACGCTCAGTCAACTTTAGATTTCTTTTAACATGATCTGCTACGACAACTTACTATAATATGAAATATTTTAGATATACAAAAAAGCCTTGAGAATAATGAATGAACACCTGTGTTAACACCAAGCATAAAACACATTATAAAAATAATTGAGGCTTAATTTGTTCTCCTCTCTCTCTCAGATTATTTAATATGTTATTTCAAGTAATTGAATTGTATTAGAGATTTAGAATATTGGAACTTATGTATTTAGTATATGGATAATATTCAAGATATAAAAATATACCACCATCAAATAGCATACAAATAGCTCATTTAGATAATTTGGTAATCCAGTTTTTATCCAAGTAGTCAGTGTGTTTTTAATGTAGTCAAGATGTCTAATTTGAGAACTTTGCACACTATATATATATGAGATATTTTATTATTTATTTATTTTTGAGACAGGGTCTCACTCTGTCGCCCAGGTTGGAGTGCAGTGGTGCAATCTCAACTCACTGCAACCTCTGCCTTCCGGGTTCAAGTGCTTCTCATGACTCAGCCTCCCAAATAGCTGGGATTACAGACTTGTACCACCACGCCCGGTTAATTTTTGTATTATTAGTAGAGACAGGTTTTGCCATGTTGGCCAGGCTGGTCTCGAAATTCTGGCCTCAAGTGATCTGCCCATCTCCAGTTCCCAAAATGCTGGGATTACAGGCATAAGCCACTGCACGTGGTCAATATATTTTATATATAAGATTATATATCTTTGAATATACATGTGTATGTATGCATATATGTGGATGTGTACCACACACATACACACACATATATGAGAGTTGGGAAAAAAGTTTTAGGAACCCATCCTAATAAGTATGTCTGCTTTTAAATGATTTTAATTTGTGAAAATGGAAAGAGGCTCCTTATTCTAAAGAAACATGACCTTGTAATCCCACTTTTTGCAGACATATTTCCCTTTTATGTTTCCTATTATATTCCCCTATGTAGTTTCTTTTTCCATCATCAGTTCTTAATTTCCTTATTACTTAGCAAAAATGCTATTTCTTAGTGATAAATTAGTAAATTGAGTGTTGGAAAAAATATCTTTTAGTACACCCTTATTAGAAGCAAGCATTTAACTCTTTTAATATACCCTTATTAGAAGCAAACACTTAAAACAATCTGTAAACCTGGACTAGGGTGTGAGTGAATGATTCATGATCCTTTCGTCAATCTGATTTGATAGTTTGTTATTAGTATATTAAACACTGTATTTTTATAATCTTCTGTGATAGTTTAATGGTCAGCTGTGGGCCCTATAAGAGTATAGGCTTCAACCCTTGGAGTTTATAATCTTTTTTGAAAGGTTAAGGCATATATCCATGAAAACAAACAGAGCAAAAGCCAACTAGATGTAACTGACAAATACTGTTATAGGGAGAAATGCAGTCAATAGAATATTTAAGCTGTGCTGGGAAGAGATGTCTGTACAGACTACTATAAAGAGCCTCTTAAGTATAGAGAAATTGAAGAAGTAATGAGAGTGAGCCAGCACAGAATTATTAAAGAAAAAACAAAAGACTGAATCTTGCTTCTTTATTAACTTGGCTTACTAGGCTGTTAGAAAGTATACTAGAGCCAGGCAATCTGGATTTCTGTGAGACACTTGACATGCTTTCTCAGTACAAATAAAAAAAAATAGAAAACTTGGATTTTTAAATAAGGAAGTGTACAGTTAGTAACACTAATAACTGGATGAAGAAATGTTAGTCAAAACATACTGCTGATACTTTAACACAAAATGGAGGAGGTATGTGCAGGACAATATTCTCAGCCCTGTTCTCTTAACGTTGTTTCTGCAAATTACTGGCATGAGCAATCAAGATGATAGGAGACAAAATTCGAAAATAATCAGAGTTTCAGAAAATAATGAATGTATTGCATTCCAAAATATCTGGACAGGCAGGAATAGATAAAACCTAACAAGGGCAATTTCATCAGAAATAAATTTAAACTTGTGCTCTTATAGTAACAAAATTAGGCAAAAAAAATGTTACTACTCTTCAAAAACCAAAACAAAGCAATCATCTAACCAACCAAACACACTGGAAATCTCAAGGTAGTGAAAATACCTTTCAACAGCTGTACAAGTAGGATAGATAGTTTTAATGATTTTGCTTGACTATAACCTCAATAGGGGTTATTAGTATGATTCTCTGATAAAACATCTAGTGTGCTAGTGTGATCTTAGGCTATGTCATTGTTTCTCAACCTTTTTTTAAAAACTATTATCCCTTTAAGGAGTCCCTTAAAATGTTTTTTTTTCTGATCACTTCCCCAATGAAATTTGAATACCACAGATATTTGTTAAGTATATAACATATCTGTTAATGTACTTTATGTACATTATATGTGCTTTATACATTAAAAAATTAAGATTTTTCCCCCCAAGAACCAGTTTTCAGCCTCTTGGGGGTGACATCCCTCCTGTTGAGAATTTATGGGCTTTATTTAATAGAGAATATTCTAGAATGAAGAAAGAAAAATTCTGTTCTTAGCAGTCCTTACAATAATGTGTTCAGTTCTGAATACCACATTTTAACACATATTTCAAAACCTAATGGCATATAAAGGAGAGCAATTAGGATGGCACAACATGAAGAAGTTTTAAAGGTAAGCAATGGTTATTCTGGGGAAAATGCAAAAAAAAGGGGTCCTTATACCTATGTTCAAGTATGTAAGAGACTCTTATATGACAAAAGTGATCAATTTTTTAACAGTTGCTTTAGGAAAATATTTTAGCTAAATATTATAAGTTACTTAATCCAAAGTGTCCAAAGATGGAACAGGCTGCTTCGTTAGGAGTTTTCTTTGTTACTAAAGTACTTGACCCTGTGGTGGGGAACATAGTAGAAAACAGTCAAACCCTGAATGGATAGGATGATTTTAGCATCTCTTTCATTCCTGAAATTCTGTAATACCAGGCAGGAAATGAAATGAATCTTGAAGGAGAAGACAGAGTTAGATGTGCTCAGAGGATCTCATACTCCTAAGTAGACAGTCTGGCTTAAGAAAATACATGGAAGTCAGGGCAAACGAACTTGACTTCTACTATCTGCTCTGTCCAGAATTCCCTGTTTGGCCCCAACTGGTTACCAACATCCGGGGGCCTGTTTTCTTACCTGCAGTGTGTTGGACTTATATTAGATTATGTTTATCTTTTCTAGTTTTAGAAAGCTAAGATTCTGTGATTCAATGATTTATAGTAGGAAAACGTCGATCCTATCGTCTAACCTTTCCCACCAGCTCAAGCAATTCACAAAGTACTTATAAATCATAAACCAGCTGTTTTGGCCCTTGAGTTGTCATATGTGACAAAAATATCATTTTTTTGAAAGTCTAATCTCTGAGAATAGTTTAGAAAGGTGAAGGGAAAAAATTATAAAACAAAAGAGGTGTTTATGATTAAAAAGAAGTTATTATCATATAAATATATTGCTAGTCAGGAATTTCTCACACCGTCATCTCTCCACAACTAAGTGTCTTTCATACTTTTAGAACATCAGGCCTTTAAATCCTCAATGGACAAATGTGGCATTACTGGCCTATGCTGGCAATGAAATAGATGGGTCAGGGAAGTTAGATAATGTTTGTAAGAATCCATCAATTGACTTTTTCAGACTCATGATTGGGTAAAGATTCTGATATTTATGTTGTTTAAATCTAAACCTATACAAAGAATGTCTGAAGTAAAAAAGAATACAAAAACTGGTATAAAATTGTGTGACTTTTGCATATGCAGGAATCATTATTAAAATTACAGCATGCAAAGGGCTTTACTATGTAAAATACCAAAAGAGTTGTTGCTTTTGTTTTTATTATTAGTAGTGTTGACTTGATTTCTTTGACGCTGTTTCATATCCTGAAGGGTCTGAAAGAAATCCTCCATGAACCATTCGTATACCCATTTTAGTCCAATTTTGTTCATGTTTTTCTCCTGTGAGCTGAAATAAGCTTCATTAGCTGAAAAGGCAGAAAATTTATATGAAATAGGGAAAATTGGGGAAGCTGGGAGAGGGCACCATGATGTGATGGCAAGAGAAGACTTTATGTTGGCAGTGTGACCTTGGATAAGTCACTTAACCTGTCTGAACTGTTTTCTTGTTTTTCAGAGTAACTACATTGGCTCAGCCAATATTTTTTACATAATTCTTTATCCGCTCTGTGTATTTGTATTAAATCACTGGGAGAGTCCTTTCAAAATAGAGATGTCTGGGTCCTATCCAGTTTGTAGGAAGGTCTGGATCTCTATTTTTTTAAAAAATTTCTTCAGGTGACTCATATATTCAGCCAGGGTGGACGAGCAAAGCTTTATAATATTGTTGTAAGGACAAAATTGAATAGCATTATCAAAGAATCCTGAAAGGGTTTATTTCAATGATCATTTCCCGGTGAGAAATATCAGTGAGAGAGATTTTTTTCCATGGGATTTTTCTTTCTAGCAACATCAGCTTCTGGGCTGATTGCTATGTTCTGCTCCCTACCAGGAAGAATAGGAGAGGCAGAACATACATAGACGATTCCAGTCAGTTAAGAGTCATGTTTCTAGACTTCAGGCTTATTGTAGTCATGGCACCAAAGATAATGAGCCTGTATCTGTCATTTCCCAAAGGGCCAGACAAGGCTCAGAATTACTAGGCTAGCTTCATCCAACCCCACATCTAGATCAGAGGCCAAGATCTTCTCTTCTGTGCATAGAGATGGGACCAATATTCATGAAGGTCTCTGCCAGTTACTTACGTACAGAGCTGCAAACATTTCCTAAAATTATTCCTTTTATGGTTGGTAAATTTAGGGTCTTCAAGCTGTGCTCAATTATGTGACTTAGTTAGTGCTATAAATCTGA
Source organism: Mandrillus leucophaeus (assembly GCF_000951045.1). NCBI lineage: Eukaryota > Metazoa > Chordata > Mammalia > Primates > Cercopithecidae > Mandrillus > Mandrillus leucophaeus. The sequence continues at coordinate 371,188 of NW_012110341.1, read as the reverse complement.
TTGACACTTTTTAAAAAAACTATTTGAGATGTGACAGGGCAAGAGTATCAGGAGATTTCATTTTATTATTCAATGTCAACCCTATAAATATTCATATAAAAGTGTCTGGGGGAGATTAAACTTCTGATAAGTATTCAACAGGACAGAGAATAAAGGTTAACCTTTTGTATAAAAGATTAACCTTTTGTATATGATAAAAAATTAATATAAAATATAAAATTAGTACAGAAGACATTTGGCAGGAGAGATATAGGCTGAATTTGTATGTTGAAATGGCTGTGTAGGTTCTAATCTTATATTAAGGGGAACAAAAGAATAACTGGCACAAAACTTTACTTTTTAAGGTGACAAAGGAGAGAAAATATAAGCAATAGCTGTCTTTGTCCAACTAGAAGAAATTCTTTGGAGACTAATGATAATTTAAAAAGGAGAAAACTATATTTAATTAACAGTGTAACAATTTTATAAGACTTTTTAAGTATGCATAGGTTTCTGCATTCTAAAGGACAATCTTTTCTTAATTTTGCTCTAGGTATTCACTGGTTATAAGACTTTAACTTGGTGTACAGAATTGAACTCTGATTAATTTTTAATAGTTATGTTCTGATTGATTCAGTGATTCTTTCAACACTAGCAATAGAAAACAAGAGGTGAAAATCTCAATCTTCTTAGAAGTTAGTTTCCAGTAGAGTGGGAGAGAAAGGCAACAAACTGGAGAGATACAAAATAACTGCTTTTATCCATTTGTAATGTGTCAGGTGGTTCCAGGCCTAGGTGAAAAGCAAAGTGAGAAAGGTGTAATTGGGTTACTGGTGAGGTGTTTTGTTTTGTTTTTTTTTTTTCTTGTTTTTTTAAAAAAAAACCTTTTAAAGTGGACATTTTTACACAGAAGTAAGAAACTAAGTGGGAAAATCATGAAAATATCTTGGACAAATTTGGAGGAGGAGGGTCCCAAACAGTGGGAAGAGTAAATTCTGAGGTATATGAAAGGGACATAAGGGGAACAGTGCATTGGTTTGGAAGTTGATGGTCATGGTTGGGGAGGGGTCAGCTTTTAGGCCATTGTAAGGACATTGTTAATTATTCTGAAAAAAGGGGGAATCATTAGGGGTTTTAGATGGAGAAGTAACATGATCTGACCTTTTAACAGATCATTCTGACTGCTGTGTAGAGAATGGATTATAGTAAGATTAGACTGGTACTTTATTATAACAGCCCTAGGAAACTCATACAGCAATTAACGTGAGGACTAAGAATGTGCCATTGGACTCAGCTCTTGGAGGTCAGTGGTGAATTAGGCAGAAGCAATTTCAATGAAGAGGAAGGGTCAAAATCTTAACTGGAGTGGGTTCAAGAGAGGAGAGACCATGAAATGAATTGGAAGTAGTAAGTACGTAAACATTTTAAGCAGGATTTATGTGAAGGAGGAAACAAAGAAATGAAATTATACTTGAAGGTAGATGTGAGACCAAAGGAGGCATTTTTCTCCTTCCTTTCCTTTCCCCTATTTTTCCCTCCTCCCCTCCTTCTCTCTGTCTCTCTCAGATGAAAATATTACTACATGATTGAATTCTGATGGAAATAATCCATTAGAGAAGATAAAGTTGAGGATCTTGAAGGAGGGAAGCAGTCAACAATTGTGGTAGAAATACCCCTAAGAGGCAAAAGGAGATGGGATCTGGTGCTTAAGAGGAAGGATTGGCCTTAGGACTGAGACAGGACATAGGAAGGAAGGACATGGGCGTAGACTGGGAGAGTGAATAGATGTTAAGAAAGTAAGGAGAAGAGCTCTTCCAGTTACTTCTATTTGTTAATGAAAGGGGAAGAAAGTTTACCTACAAAAACAAAAGACAATGGTAGGGTTGTTGCATATTTAAGAAGAGAAGAAAAGTTAGTAGATGGTCTTCCAGGAGAGTGGGAAAGTTCCAGCAAAATGTAGTAGGATTGCAGGTGTACACTAAGAGCCCTTTTAAAGTTAGTGATTATGAATTCAGAGAGACCAGTAAGCAAATTTTGTATGTTTTGTCGTTGCAAGAATATATGTCTTAATTAATTGATTAATGCTGTTAAGGATACCAGTGTCTCCACTGTTTTAAGAAAAGTTAATTTAGCAGCAGAATTTTCGTAGAATGTATTTTCGCCATGAATTAAGGTTGCCAGATAAAATAGAGAAGACTCTGTTACATTCAAATTTTAGATAAAGAACAATTCGTTTTTAAGCATATGTTTCCTACCTTCTAAAGTTCTTGGATTTAACACCTGCAAAGGTAGAGGTGACTTGTGGCATCCAGAACTTTTTAATTTTATAATATGTATGGATGGTAAGCAGTGCACCAGTTTTTGAACCAGACTTTTTGAAGCTGTGTGAAATTTTTACAAACTAACTTGTGAGCTGAATTGTAAATCCACCAAATGTTGATTCAACTGTTTAACATTTTCACTAAAAATTAATAAGAAATGTTAAGGCACTTAAATCTTTTACCTTGCTGCTTTTGCCATCTCTCTGGGGGCATTTACCCTGTTGGCAGACTCTCAGCAATTTTACATTAAGCTCTTCAGTGATAAAGGCTGCATTAACAACCTTCAGGCTAATAAAAGTTAGCCCTCTAGCAATAGCAGCCAAGGTGTACATGGTACATAGTTGTTAGTTTTTTGTTTTGTCTTGTTTTGTTTTGGTGCACTTAAAACCCTGGAGACCAACAGGGGAGAATGAGAGTAGCGATCAGTCCTTTATACCTCAAGACTTACTACTTCTGCCTTATGAAATTATTTTTAAGTAATATAAATGTTTTAAGAGGATTAAAAAGAAAATGACATTTGATATGGATTGGCTGTGTCCCCACCAAAATCTCAACTTGAATTGTATCTCCCAGAATCCCCATATGTTGTGGGAGGGACCCAGGGGGAGGTAATTGAATCATAGGGGGCAGTCTTTCCCGTGCTATTCTCATGATAGCGAGTAAGTCTCACAAAATCTGATGGGTTTATCAGGGGTTTCTGCTTTTGTGTCTTCCCCATTTTCTCTTGCCACTGCCAGGTAAGATGTGCCTTTTGCCTCCCGCCGTGATTCTGAGGCCTCCCCAGCCATGTGGAATTATAAGTCCAATTAAACCTCTTTTTCTTCCCAGTCTCAGGCATGTCTTTATCAGCAGTATGAAAATGGACTAATACAACATTAGATTCTAACACTGGCAGAATTGAAAATAGTGATATGAATGGTCTAATATGAATGGTCTAATGTGACTGATCCAATTGTTTAGTATCAAAAAATATCTATTTCAGTTGACTTATGAATAATAATTATAGCTATAATTTATTCAGTATTCACTGTATTGAGCACTTAATATACCAAACTCTAACAAAAACACACTCAGAACTCATTAATTCATTCAACCACTATTAGTTGCCCTAGGCCTTGGGAAAATATTGAATGAAAGATACAGAAATCCCTGACCCCATGGAGCTTACATTTTAATTGGCAAAAGTCAATAAATAAGAAATAAATATATTTGATGGTGATAAGTGCTTTGGAGGGAAAATAAAGCAGGAAATGGGGATATGGGATAATGAGAGTAGAGATCAATTTTAAATAGGGAGGTGAAGCGAGACTTCTCTGAGGTTTGAACAAAAACCTGAAAAGAATTAAAGAAGTGATACATGTTATCGGCTGAGGAAAAATCATTCTATGGAGAAGAAATAGCAAGTTAAAATTCTTCGGGCAAAAGCATACCTTCTATGTTGAAGGAATTTATGATACATTTTGTATGCATTCATACTGTCTTATCAGGGACCTTTTGTAACCAACCACATATTTATGAGATGAAAAGTTGGTAACTGAGTTTTGCAAGACTCAATCCCATAACTTTGTCTCACTAGCACAACTCTAAGAAGTACAGCAGTATGAAAGTTGTCCCCAAGGAAATATGGATATCCCACCTAAACTTAGAGTTATTACAAGTTAAAAGGTTGGAGGCATATCACAAATTAGACTATCTTATCTGCCTCATGGATCAAAAACCAGTCAGTTAAAAGACTATCAAGTAATATTTTAGTGATCTTGCAGAAGAACCACACTGGCATCTTGAGGTACACAAGTAGAAATAGATCTAAACCCCTTTCTGCATTCTTTTAGCCAATGAACAGTCACCAGTTGTATGAGCAAACGGGCAGAGAAGATCTTAGAACCCATGTGCATAGGTTAATTCCCTATTCTCTCTTAGAATGATGAATAGGCTGGGCACAGTGGCTCATACTTGTAATACCAGCAATTTGGGAGACCAAGGCAAAAGGATCTTTTGAGGCCAGGAGTTTGAGAACATTCTGGGCAACTTAGTGAGCCCCTGTCACTATGAAAAAGAAAAAGAAAAAAAGAACCAGGAATATTGTCAATATTGTCATAATGATATTTCGACTCCTAGATCCTAGAAGTACTCTATTTTCATTAAATCTCCTAGGGTCTTAGTCTATTTGGGCTACTATAAAGCAATACCATAAAGTGGGTAGCTTATATAAACAGCAGAAGTTTATTTCTTACAGTTCTGGAGGCTAGGCAGTCTAAGATCAAAGCTCGGGCAGATTTGATGTCTGGTGAGGGCCCACTTTCTGATTCATAGATAATACTTTCCGTGTCCTCACATGGCAGAAGAGATAAACATGCTCCCTTGGGACTCTTTCATAATGCCATTAATCCTATTCATGACGGCTCTGCTCTCAGTAACGAGCCACCTCCCAAAGGTCCCATCTCCTAATACCATCACCTAGGGGTTTAGGATTTCAACATATGAATATTTGTAAAAACATTCAGACCATAGCAGCTCCACTTTAGGCATTTAAATATTCCTTGTAAGTACACAATAGGTCTTTGTAAGCCTTTTCTAACAATAGCCTGTTAGAAAATATAATAGAATCAAAGATCTCAATTACAAAACTCAGTTCCTTCTAGACAAAACTTAAACTCCTTCTAAAAATCTTTTATGCTGGCACTTGACAGTAGCCTCACTCATTGGCTTTGTCAAAAAGACGTGATAACACAGAACGTTGACCTCCTCTCATATATTTTCACTTTGGCAGAATAATTCCCCCACTGAGTTATTCAGGAATTTTAAAAGGTAGTTAATTCTCTCAGATCTTTTGAGTTACATAATCTTGATTATCATATCACTTAAATTTGTATTTATTTTTTCTTAATTGCTCATTCCAGAAATAGCGTTTCATAAAAACAAGATTTTAGAGCTGGAAAGGATTTTAGAGAGTATCCAATCTAGCTCTTGATTTTCAAATGAAGAAATGGATGCTGAGAGAGAGAGAGGGAAAGGGCAAGAGGGAGAGGGAGAGAGAGAGAGAGAGAATTTTCGAGTCATTGACAAGTGATGGAAATCAGACTCAAGCCCAGGTCTCCCAGACAAGTTACTAGAGTACTAGAGATAGGTGAAACTTGTGAAAACAATAACAGCAAAAACAATAAAGTAGCAATGCTTCTCTCCCTATTCATCAGACAGATTAATGTAAATTGAAAGGGACACACATCTCCGTCATGACTATTCACATCTCCATCTTTGTTTTACACTATAGCTACTCACTGCCAAAATGGCTGATTGGGTTTGCTTCCAACAATCAGCAAAAAAAGTACAGGGACACAAGTGTCAATATTTCAGCTGTGATGTTGCCATGTTCAAGTTCCCTCTCAAAATTGGTAATAACCAGGGTTTAATTGCATGACTCCCTTCACATACAATAGCTTTGTAATAATTTGAAGCAAAAAGTAAAACTGTCTGATTTTCAGGTAGCAAAATTCTGGACATACTTTTAAACAATATTTAGTGACTAAGATTGCTGTATGTTATATTGAAAAATGGGTGGAAATCTATTCTCAATTAATAAAATAAAAATTATAAAGCAGCAGGCATGCAGTAGTTTCCAAAGATGAAAGGGTGCAACTACATTGCTCAGTAATATAGGGTCTGATTTAAGAGAAATTGCAAAGATTACAGCTGTTGAAGGAGACAAATCAAGGAGAGAAGTCCCTGAAATAAAGAGTCAAGAATTTGTCATTTGCTTCTAATTGGATGGTGTAAGATTTACTGTACATATTAGCAGCTGCATATAATGCCCATGGATCATAATGGATTGGGATGAGTGTTGTTTTTAACTGTGGCATCCTAACATTCTACACAAACAGGTAAACAAGCAATGCCACATTGAAGAACAGGAGCAAGAACATAGTAAAGTTGCAATAAGATTAAAGAATGAGATCTGCTTTATAAAGAAAGGCTCTCTAAGGTAGGTCAGGATCAAAACTTAAAATTTGCTATCTAAAACCTGTAGAGAATATTAGTCTTTACAATAAATTGGGCAGCCAAATCAAGGTTAAAATGTCAAATAAAATATAGCATGAACCTTCTTTTGGCATCAGGTCCAGACAGAGACCATCTTAACTTCTTAACATGCGGCTTCCTCGTGCCGTTCTCTTAAGAGAGAGAGAAAATAAAATCTTCTCATTAAAACTGGCATTGCACCAGAAACACTGACCTCTACTCAGAGAATAACTTCAAATTTTCTTATTTGAGCTCTGCATGAAAGTGCAAGAGTGTGAAGTGTGGGGAAATATGGATTATCTTTTAAAAGCTTTAAAAATGGTAATTTTGGCAGGAAACAGTTTTACAATTGTCAGAAGAATATTTTCTTACTCTTGAGAAGTAGCTAAATTGCAAAAAAACAAAACAAAACAAAAAAACACTCTCTACTCTCTCCTTTCCTCTCTCTTCCCCCAACATCTGAATTTATTATAGCCTGTGAAGCAATGGAAAGCCCAGGTCTAGCAGTCCTGGCAAAGCATTATGTCTTATCTGTTATATCCAAATATTGTCGTAATATGGATCCAAATGCTTCATATATCTGCCAACATGCTTACTCTGGGGAGAAAATGAAAAAAGTAAATGTTTCTTGGGGTTAATAAAATGCACATTAGAAGCAGACTTTCAGTGTCAGAATGGTTGTTGAACTTTACATAAACTAGCATGTCCTCACTCACCTATGTATAAAGTCCTTCCTAACATTCCTTTCTGGGCTCTAACTCCTTGGTCACTGGGACTTCACTTTCTGAAGCTGCTCCTTCTACTTCACCTGTATTTCTCATGGCTACAAAGGTCATTCTTTCCAGATAAAATCTACTTCATTGCAGCTTCTGCATATTAGTTTCAGTTTTGCTCCCTGAAGGAACATAATATAAAAGTCTAATTCCTTTTCCATATGGCAACTACTTAAGTATTGAAGCAATCATTATTTGCTGCTGCCTGTCTTATTTAGGCAAAATATCCTCAATTATCTTCCTCATGTTGCAGAGATCCTTTGCTGTCCTGCTCACTTTTCTCTGGGCATTCATCAGATTCATTGTTTGAAACTCTGCACTTTGTAGCTAGTTGACCTTGGGGAAATTACTCAACTTCTTTGTGCTGTGGTTTTCTCACTAAAACATTGAAAATAATAACAGTATTTACTGGCTGTGTACTATAATTTATGTAAAACATTTAAACAAAAGATTCAGTAAGTACTAAATAAATGTTTACTACTACTACTTCTATTATTCCTATGACAGGTATGAGCCACATCTTCCGTATTGAATCTGCTTTTCTGTAAGTCCCAACATTTTAGTGGATGGAATTGAGCCTGAAGTTAGTTAATACTTGCATATAGTTTCTGCCATTTACCTATCTCTGCTCCTAAAATTGTGCACTCATCCAACTTAAGAAGAGTCTTGGGGCTTCAATGATCTTTGGTTATTCTTCTATAATTCCTAGTTATCTCCCTCAGTGTCTCTGCAGTTCTTTCACCCACGTCACCCTCTCAGAACTGAAATCCTGCCATTCCTTCCTATCAGAATTGTCCTCCTACTTTGCTGAGAAAATTGAAGCCACTAGATTAGAGATGCTTCCTTATCCTATCACCAGACTTTTAATCATATTGCATTCATTCCATGTTTTCTTCCTTTCTGCCCATTATAGTGGAATATTCCCTCCTGGCAGGGCAAAGCATGAGTGAATCTTTCCACCTGCCTTTCTTCTGTCCCAGGTACCTTGTTGTATTTTATAATTTCTCATTTGTTTAGCATCCCCATCTTTCTCTGTTAGATTCTCTTCATAAGAACTAAAGTGTTCACATTTCTGTCTTCTTAAAAAAAATAACTATCTATTAAGGTTTACTACTAAATTATATGTATGTTACTTTTCAAAAAAGAAAAGTGAAAAATCTTTTTAATTGACTGCAAATATCTTTAAAGAGGTAACTATTCTGATTTCTACTTTCTAAAACTTAAGTAATTTTTTAAATGACAAATTGTGTTTATCATGTACAACATGATGTTTTAAAATATGTGTACATTGTGGAAAGGATGAATCCAGATAATTAACAGGCGTTGCCTTACATACTTAACATTTTTTTTGTGGTAAGAACACAAAATACTTTCTAAGCATTTTTGAGGAATACAATGCTATTAACTGTACTCACCGGGTTGTGCAATAGATTTCTTGAAATTATTCATCTTATTCAGCTGCAATGTTGTATCCTTTTACCACTATCTCCCCAATTCCACCCCATTCCACAGCCCTTGTTAACCTCTGTTCCACTCTTTGCTTCTATGATTTCAACTCTTTTGGATTTCACATATAAGTTAGATCATGTGGTGTAAGTCTTTCCAAGCCTGTCTTATTTCACTTACTAATGTCCTTCAGGTGCACCCATGTCATCTCGACAGTATTTCCTTCTCATTTAAGACTAAATGGTATTTTATTGTGTGTATATGCCATATTTTCTTTACCATTCATATGTTGACAAACATTTAGTTTAATTCCATATTTTGGCTATTGTAAATAATGCTGTGAGGAACATGGGAATGCAGGCAATCCCTTTGACATACTAATTTCATGTCATTTGGACATATACCCAGAAATGGGATTACTAGATCATATTTTAGTGGTATTTTCAAATTTTTCTGAAAAATCTCCATACTACTTTCCATATGGCTGTACTAATTTCGATTCCCACCAGGAGTGTACAAAAGTTCCCTTTCCTCCACATCCTCGCCAATACTTTTCTTTGGTCCTTTTGATAATACCAGTTGTATCAGGTGTAAGGTGATATCTCATTGTAGTTTTAATTTGCATTTCCTTAATGGTTAGTGAAGTTGAACAGTTTTTCATGTACATGTTGGCCAATGTGTATGACTTCTTCGGAGAAATGTCTATTGAAATATTTTGCCTATTTTTTAATTGGGTTATTTTGGTTTTTTTCTATTGAGAAGTTTCAAATACCTTTTGGGTATTAACTCCTTATCAGATATATGGTTTACAAATATTTTCTTCCTTTCCATAGGGTGTCTCTTCACTCTGTTAATTGTTTCCTTGGCTGTGAAGAAACTTTTTAGCATAATGGAATCCCATTTGTCTGTTTTCACTTTTGCTGCCTTTGCTTTTGAGATCATATCCAAAAAATCATTGCCCAGACTTATGTCATGGACATTTTCCTCTAGTAGTTTTACGGTTCAGATATTGCTTGATTTACACCTTTAATCCATTTTGAGTTGATTTTTACATATGATGTGAGAAAAGGGTCTAATTTCATCTTCTGCATGGAGCTATTCAATTTCCCCAACAAAATTTATTGAAGAGACTATCTTTTCCACATTTTCTATTATTGGAATAGAAATCAACTAATCAGAGATTAGTTGATCATATATACATGGGTTCATTTTGGGACTCTCTATTCTATTCCATTGGTCTTTGTGTATTATTTTATGCCAGTACCACACTGTTTTGATTACTATAGCTTTGTAGTATATTTTGAAATCAAAGAATGTGATACCTCTGATTGTGTTATTTTGGCTCAAGATTGCTTTGGCTAGTCAGCATCTTTTGTGTTTGCATATGAATTTTAGGATTTTTTTCTATTTCTATGAAAAGTGACATTGGCATTTTAATACAGATTACATCGAATCTGTAGATAGCTTGGAATAATACAGACACTTTAAACAATATAAACTCTTTTAATCATTGAACATGGGATAACTCTATTTGTGTCTTCTTTAATTTATTTTATCAATGTATCATTGTTTTCAATCCACAGGTCTTTTACCTCCTTGTTTAAACTTATTTCTTCATATTTTATTGCTTTTTTAGCCATTATAAATGGGATAGTTTTCTTGATTTCTTTTTTGGACAGTTTGTTGTTAGTCTATAGAAATGCTACTGATTTTTGTATGTTGATTTTGTATCCTGCAACTTTCTGAATGTATCAGTTCTAAGAGTAGTTTAGTGAGGTCACCAAGTTTTTCTATTTATAAGATCGTAATCTGCAAAGAGGGGCAATTTGACTTCCTCTTTTCCAATCTGGATCCCGTTTATTTTTGTTTTGCCTAATTGTTCTGGCTAGGACTTCCAGTACTTCAGTTGGACAGGACTTAAAAGAACGGGAATCCTTGTCCTATTCCTAACCTTAGAGGCATTGAGTATGATGTTAGCCATGGATTTGTCAAATACGGAATCTACTGGGTAAAGGTACATTACTTCTATATTTAATTTTTTGAGAATTTTTATTACAAAAGGATATTGAATTTTGTTAAATGCTTTTTTCATCTATGGAGATGATCATATTTTTCTGTCATTTGTTCTCTTAATGTGGTGTATCACATTTCTAGATTTGCATATATTCAACTGTACCTACATCTCTGGAATAAATCCCACTTGATCATGATGAATGCTCCTTTAAATATACTGATGAATTTGGTTTGCTAGTATTTTATTGAGGATGTTTGTATCTATGTTCACCAAGAATATTGGCATGTAATTTTATTTTTTTGTAGTGTTCTTTCATGGATTTGGTGTGGTGATAATGCTAGCCTCGTGAAATTAGTTTGGAAGTATTTCTTCAATGCTTTTCAGAAGAGTTTGAGAAGGATTGGAATTAATTCTTCTTTAAATGTTTGGTAAAATTAAGCAGTGAAGCCATCTAGTTCTGGTTTTTCTATGATTGGAGACTTTTTATTACTGATTTAATCTTCTTACTCATTATGAATTTGTTTGGATTTTCTCTTTCTTTGTGATTCAATCTGGGTGGGTGATATCTCTCTAGAAATTTACCCATTTATTGTAGGTTATTCAATTTATTGACATATAATTATTCATAATAGTGTCTTATACTCTTTTGCATTACTGTGGTATCAGTTGTAATGTCTCCTCCTTCATTCATAATTTTGTTTGAGTCTTTCTCTTTTTTATTAGTCTACTTAAATATTTGTCCATTTTGATTAACTTACAAAAAGCTACTTTTGTTGATTTTTTTACGATCATTTTCTCAGTCACTATTTCATTTATTTCTGCTCTGATTTTTATTATTTCCTTTCTTCTGTTAACTTTGGGGTTATTTTTGTTTATCTGGGTTTTTTTTGTTTTGTTTTGTTTTTTGTTCCTTGAGGTGTAACATTAGAACTGCTTTTGCTGCATCTCATGAGTTTTGGTGTTTTGTGTTTCTCTTTTCACTTATCTCAAAATAGTTTTAAATTTCTCTTTTACTTTCTTTTTTGATTTGTTGGTTGTTAAATAGCATATTTTTTAAGTTTCATATATTTGTGAGGTTTTTGAAATTCTTCCAGTTAACTGATTTCTAATTTCTTACCATTATGATCAGAAAAAATACTTGATATGGTTACACCTTTTCAAATTTGTTAAGACTTGTTTTGCCAATATGTCTTTTCTTATTTCTGTGCTACACCCAGGTTCTGTAAACTCTCACATGGTTTCTTTAGCTCTTGTGAATGACCTAACGTATGATCTATCCTGAAGAATGTTCTGTGTTTGTTTGAGAAAAACGTGTATTCTGCTGCTGCTTAACAGGAATGTTCTGTATACGTCTGTTGGGTCTACTTGGTCTTAAGTATAGTTTTAATCTGATGTTTACTTATTGATATTTTGTCTGGGGGGGTAATTTTTCCATTGCTGCAAGTAGGATATTTGAGTTCCCTGCTATTGAGACCAGAGGTGCTAACCTGGTGCTGGGGCCTGAGGCCTAGGACTGCATGGGATGTTTTAGCTTTGGGCTTGTCTGAAACTTGGGGTGAGCCTGAAGCCTGAGTCTATGAGGCCCAACCTGGAGGCTGGGTCCCAGGGGGCTGGCCTGATGACTAGGGTTTCAAGGATCAGCCTGGTGCTGGGATAGGTCTGAAGCCAGGAGCCATGGGAGCCTGCCTGGTGTTGGGGACAATCTAAAGTCTGAGAGTGCTGGGGCTGACCTGGTTCTGGGTCAGACCTGTGTCTACATCTGTGATGTCTGATTCTGACTGAGGGCCAGGGCTGGGAGGGCTTGCCCAATACTGGGGCTGGTCCAGAGCCTAGGGCTGCTAGGGTCAGCCTTGCAGTGGGGCAGACCCAGAGACTGAGTCTGTCAAGCAGGCATAGATCCCAGGACTGTGGGAGCTATGCTTGAATCCAGGTGGGCCTGGAAGCTTAGTCTGCAAGTATCAGGCTGTACTCTGGGGCCATGGGTGCCTGCATGAAGCTGAGTTTTGCTGGAGCAGGCCCAGTGTTAGGTTCCACAGCAAGTCTGGAGATTACTTTTCTTCCCCTAAGGGATGGGTATTGCTGTCTGTGTCGTGCTGTATACAGCTTGTGAAGCGACTTCACAGGTGATGTAAAACTGTCCTTCTTACCTTTATCAGTGTGTCTTTCTTATTTCTGTGCTCCACTCAGCTTCTGTAATCTCTCACATGGTTTCTTTTGCTCTTGTTAACTTTTGTTTGTGCATGGATAGTTGTTCAAATTAATGTTTGTCTGTGGGGATAAGCACTGGAAAGTTCTCTTCCATCAGCTTTATAAACCCTTTCTAATTATTATTTCTACTTTTTATTTGATCTCCCATCTACTCCTTAATTCACTATAATCAGACTTCAGCCCCATTCTCCACTGAAATCATTGCAACATTTGCAAGTATTGTTCAATCACTCTTTAAACCCTCTTTTCTCCTGGCACCAATTATACATCACTCTCCTGGTTTTCCTTCTACCTCTCTGGCCGTTTCCTATGATTCTACTTTGTGGGTATTTTTCTACTGCCTATGTTAGCATTCCTTTAAATTCTGCCCTAGATATTCTTCTCCTAAAAAGAATTCTACACACCCTCCCAGAGCAAGCTTATCTATTTCTTTGCTTTAAAAACCCAGCTATATGCAGATGGATCTCAAATACATATCTCCCATCTGTAAAGATTTTTCTCCTAAATTTCTAACCTGTATATAAACCACTATGTAATATATATACCCAAAAGTCAACATGTCTAAAGGAGAACTTCTGTCTTCTTTTAATCCCACTGCCACGCCTGTACTCTTTCCTCCGTTACCTCTCAGTGAATGGTATTTATGTTCAGCTGGTTTCCCAAACAAAAAGTCCGGGAATCATCTTTGATGTTTTTGCAATCAATTTTTCTTGTATGTAGCTAGAATATTTCTTATAATGCACAAATCTTAATTTATCAGTGTTCTTCAGAAAACTTTTTAGTGGTTCCCCATTACTGTTCATATAATTTAAGGATCACTTGTCCCCAATTTTAGGTAGCATTCGCATATTCGACTCCTTTTTAGATATCATGGCTACAATTCACAGCTATCTTGGGCAAATTCCTTCTGTATAATGGCATATGAATCATTAAGTCTTAAAATGGTATGGAACTCCATGACATTAATTTTTTCTTTTTGATGTTTGTTTAATCCTCTTAAAAACACTCATTCACCGTGGCGAGCCAGAGTGATTTCCCGCAGAGTGATTTTCCTAATGCCCTTTTGATGGGCATCAGTCACTGTGAGCAACACAGGGTCCCTTCCCCCAAACCAGTGAATCAGAATCCCCGGAGAAGGGACATCAGTGGAAGGCTTTGGTAAAAGTTCTTCTGGTGACACTGATGAGCTGTCAGGGTTTAAAACCTCTGGTTGAGAACTGCTAGGCCAAGGGAGGATACATAAAAGCAGGGTCAATGGGATGGAAACATGGAATTTAAGAGACAGGGAAGAATGATATCAAAGGTAATATTCTTTCAACCTTTGTAGTGTTAGGTGCTCCAAATTTTTATAGGGGGCTTGCATCTTTGGGAGTGGCTAGGGAGGGTTCAATGTAGCTCTCCAAACAATCTATAGGCAGTTTATCTCTTTACTTTTTCTCTGAGACCATTATCATTCCAGCACTGAATTTCTTTTTTAATAGCATATGCTTCTCTTTTCTTCTTCTTTTAAAAAACATGTATAAAGAGTTCTTTTAGGCTGGGCACGGTGGCTCACGCCTATAATCCCAGCACTTTGAGAGGCCAAGGCGGGTGGATCATGAGGTCAGATGGAGATCATCCTGGCTAACACGGTGAAACCCCGTCTCTACTAAAAATACAAAAAAAAAAAAAATACAAAAAAAAAATTGGCTGGGCATGGTGGCGGGCACCTGTAGTCCCAGCTACTTGGGAGACTGAGGCAGGAGAATGGCCTGAACCTGGGAGGTGGAGCTTGCAGTGAGCTGAGGTTGTGCCACTGCACTTCAGCCTAGGTGACAGAGCAAGACTCTGTCTCAAAGAAAAAAAGAGTTTTTATAACTCTATATCTCTACTATTCTTCAAAATTACTCAAATGTTAACTACATTGTAAAGACTTTTATAGTCTTCTTTTCACCAAATACAGTTAATAACTCCAGCCTGCCTGTTCCCAAAGCATTTTAAACAATTCCCTATTTGTAGTTACTTTCCTGTATTTTGATTTTTTGGTTTACATATCATTTTTTCACTCTGGACTATGGGACCCTGAAAGCAAGAAGCTTATAATATATTAATGGCAGAATGATTAGATGAACAGATGATGTATACTTTTACTCTCCTGGCTTGTAGTATATGAACCCTTTACATGTTTATTTTTGGTTTTACAATGTTCATTCATTCTTTCACCAAACATGATTAAGCACAACTTGTGTGTTAAGGCCTGTGCGAGGCACTCATTTCATCTGAATTTTGTCCATATACATATAAGCTTCTCATGGAGTCTGAGGTGCAGCCACATTCTTTTTCTTTTTTTCTTTTTTGCTTAAGATCACAGAATTATTATCGATAGCCTTCAAACCTTCTCAAAATGTCACAATAAGAGGTAATTAATTATACACATTTTTCTCTGAACGTTTTGGAATCTACCATTGCCACATATCTGGGCTACTATAAACCTTAAAATTTACAAGATAATTTTGTTCAGAGTTTCCACTACTTCAGTGACAAATGCTTTTGGATTGCTTAGCATAGGATTAGAAAAGCACTTCTCTTGTGACTGCTTTTCCATCTTAACAAGACTTACCAAGGATGCCGTATGTTGATGGGAATCCCAGTGAGTGAATGATTGAAGCTCAGGTTGCTGCTGTCTACTGCTTTGGTTCTAATTGTGGAACCATCAGGGAAGCCTCATGCCTTTTCTCAATCTTACCTGGCAATTTAGAGTATACCTTAATAGCATAATTTATTTTCATCTCTCCTTCACCTTTAAAAGTATGTGGTTTTAGCAGATTACCAACACAAGATGTGTATTTCCATACAGGCATATCTTTATTGACAGTCTTCTACTCCCTATCCCCTTACTGAAGCCTCAACCTCCCAAGTTCAACCAATCCTCCCACCTTAACCCCGCCAAGTAGCTAGGACTACAGGCATGTGCCACCACGCCTGGCTAATTTATGTATTTTTGGCAGAGATGGGGGCTTGTCATATTGCCCAGGCTGGTCTCGAACTCCCGGGCTCAAGCAATCTGCCTGTCTTGGTCTCTGAAAGTGGTGGGATTACAGGCCTGAGCCACCATGCCTGGCCTATTTTGTCAGCACACCATAATATTGCTGTTTTCTTTTTGTGGCACAGCTGAAATGTTCTCTGCTAGAGCTGTTACACATCTTGTACTTTCTTCTTGGTGTAAAACTTATTTGAATGAATCATGATTTGGGAATAAAATAAATATTTGGAAATAGAAAAATATACCTAACAAATGTAGAATGAAGGGAAAAGGATATGTGTCTTTTATAAAATGGTCAATTTTGAATTTATTAGGACAGATAGCAAATACTTGTAATTGTTAATGAAATGAATTAGTAACCTTTGGTTTGCAGCAGAGAAAGCTTAGAATAAAGTATTTGTTGAACCCCTTTATATGTTACAACAGATGAAAAATAGAGCAAGTGGCCATGGGGAATTATCAACTCGTTATAAAAGAAGATGATTGATGTTTATACTAGATACCTATTTCATCAGAATAGTTGGGTAATAATGACATTAACTCTACTAGAAATAAGAAGATGCCCATAAATAGTCTTCCATTTAGAGCTTATGATGCCAAGATAGCTATGCTCACAAAAATTTCAGGTTCTAAAATAAATGTTGACAGGGAGTAGATTTTTGTTAAGGAATGAAGATTTTAAGTAGATTAATATCATGCTCCCAGTCACAAACATGGTCTTCAATTACCCAGCAGAGCCAAGTTGCTATTTTCATGTCCAAGATATCTTGAATTCAGATCAGCATGCAATTAAAGAAGAAAATATTTTATACTTGGAAATAAAATTTAGTTTAAAGGATAATGTGGACTCCTGATTGCTATTGACAAAACTCACAAGTTTAGATTATAAATTATTTGATTATTATTTTAAGTCATTAAACTGTGAGATGATTTGTTATTCTCTGTTAGCTAACTGGAGCACCTACGTTTAAGTTTGTTATAATCCGATCTTTGTTATCATCTGACCTCTCTGTATCTATCTCCATCATCTATCTATGTATATGTATCTATGTATCTATCTGTGTATGTGTATCTATGTATCTATCTCTCTCTCTCCTTTTCAAGGCTTTCCTTTATATGGAAGATTTGAAAAGGTCTTTTCAGTGGTCTGCTTAAAGAGTTGGTCTAGAAACAGGTACTTTCACAATACTCACTAGGACTTGTCTGGAAATGCCCCCGGGATTCTAAAGCAGAGCCTTCAGCAGTTAAGATGTTGACTTTTTCATGTTAAAGAAGAAATCCTGCAAGGATGTCACTGCAAAAATAATAAATTAAGTACTTAATGGTATGCTAATATAGCTTTCTTTGCCCCTTATTCTCTAATTTATGTACAGAAAAGCTTATTGGTAACTGTAGGCTTTCAAAGTATTTGGAAAATGTTTATTATATATATTTTTGAAAATGGCAGGCATTTATATTTATTACGTTGTTTGGAAATATTTCTAGCCAAGGGAATAGTAAGGCTCTGGTAAACACACAGGTGCTTGTATAGCAGTTATAGTACACTGAATAACAGTGGTAGGTTAAACACATTGTATCAAATTGAGAAGTGGAGATATGCCAATGACAGATATCTTGGCAGCAATTCATATTCTGCAACACTCATACAACTGGTGTGTACAGTGAGTAATTTTTTACCTGACTTGCTGATTTTCTGTGAATATATTCAAGTACTGCTTAAACAACCTAGTCATGTTTTCTGGAGGGAATGTAGGATTTGATATCGGGGTGTGTGTGTGTGTGTGTGCGCGCGCATGTGTGTGTGTGTGTTTTAAAGAAATATCAATGTTTTAATTGCAGAATTTTCTGAAGAAAATAAGAATTTCAATTGTCTACTATTTCAGGCTGTGGCAGTTTAACTTTCATATGAGAAGTTAGGGATAGATGAGCCTGACCCAAAGAACATCTAGAAATAAACTAATTGCTTGACCTTTGTTTCATTTTATCCATATCATGGAATTGAATTGTGACTATCTGCTACCTGTTTATCTGTAATGGTTCTTTTGCACAGAAGGAGGCAATAGGCTCAGATAAGTTCTGTATTCTCAAACCTTACCCTAGAATTGCCATTTTTACAGTTGTATTCATAATTTCAAATGTGTTCTGCTGTAGCTTTGGGTTTTTTGTTTTGTTTTGTTTTTCATTTACAGGGTCCCTAGCAAGGAATGAGAAGCCTGCTGGCTATAAGAAATATTGGGCATACACTTTGAAGTACTTTTAACAAAGAGACAGCAAAGCAGACCATTATTTGCTAGATGCAGTTACAACTTCTTGGACTCATGAACAACTCCAGGGCAGGGGTCCTGGATTCTACCACCTGACATACTAATCTCAAGTTGTTTCTCTCTCAATGAAAGTCTTTTATCACAATGAAAAAGAGCAATGAGCACATATTAAATATGTTTTAAATAAAGGAATGAACTTCTCTTCAGTTTCCAAGTTAAACTGTATTTCAAAAATCAAATAACAAAGATAACATACAGCTGTTTCTGTCATCTAATGGTGCTTAATAAATCATCCCAAAATTTGGTGACTTAAGACAACAATCATTTATTATCTCTTATAGTTTCTGTGGGTTAGGAGCAGTCACAAGCCCTTACCCAGATTCAATGGAAAGAGTGTAGACCCATTTTAGAGAGATTATGTGGGTTGAGACATATATTAGTGTGGCCATTTTTAGAAAATGCAATATGCTACAACATGGAAATTTCTTTTTCTGCAAAGAAGCGTCACAAGATTGGTGGCTTCATTGGCTATATGTAGGTATATATATGTGTGTTTGTGTTGGAATTTATATCTTTAAATTTAATATGGCATAAAAAGTATTTCTCAACAACTTTAAATTATTTTTAAAGGAATTATTGCAATGACTATAATTTTCCTTCCTAAGGATAGGCCATAACTTAAGACTTACATGACCATTTCAATTTTTTGCTGTTATAAACAACACTCCACTACATATATACATATACATCTAGATAGAGTGGTTCCTTAATTGTATCACATGCGATTGCATTTGGCTGCAAGTAACAATCAATTTAAAAATGATTTTTGTTTTTTTCTCCCATGTCAAAAAGTTGAGGGGTTGGTGATTGCTGGCATGCGTTCATTTGCTCAGTGATGTTTCCAAGGATCTTTTGGATCCTTGGTATGTTTGCTTTTATCTTTATGGTTTTAAGATTACATCTACCCTCTGGGTATTTTGTCTGCATCCCAGGTGAGAGGAGAACAAAGGAGAAAAGGTCAAAGGAACATATTCTAGTGAATCTTGACTACTAATGGTGGGGGAAAAAATTCTTCCCTGGGGAAATGTGCCTAATCTCATTGGCACGTGGTTAAGCCTAGCAATAAAGGAGACCAAAAAAAATGAGTATTCTGTTTTCTGGGTATTATGATTTTCTTATGTTGTTTCCCCTGTAAATATACTTTGATATGGATAGTTCTATCCTGAAGATTTACTGGGGAATAATCTTCAGAGTTAAGCCTGTAATGAAGGGAGAAACGTAGGACTTTGTAGAAGCAGCAGCTAGCTTGCAATGAATGTGGTTGCAACTGAAACCTTACCTGAACTCTTGGGGACTCTGGAGCTCAGGTGACCTTTCAGAATTGTCACATGTAGAGGCAAGGGGCCTAGGTCTTTGTCATCCTAACTCACTCTGTCATTAATTGTGGGCTTCCCTTGGGAAAAGACATTGCCTTGGGGAAGGTAGTTTCCTACAACCTAGGAGAGTTCCTAATGAAGGACTATGCCATGAGTGATCAATAGCAGTTATCCCCAGCAGCTGGAAGATATATGTATCCAATATGAAGAGGGAATCTGGCCAGAGCTCTATGATATGCAATAGAGGGTAGAAAAGACAAAGGAAAGAGGAGTTGAGAGTAGGCATTGGGTGAGTTTATCTGCCACACTGAAAATGTGTATTTTGTGTATTTACTCTTTTATATTTAACTGTGTTTTCCAAAAATTTTAAATTAAGCACATATTCCTTTTGAAATCATAAGACTTCTGAACACTTAAAGTAAAATGTATCTACATATATGTGGATATACAGAGAGAGCGAGAGAGAGAGAGAAAGAGAGAGAGAGAGAGAGAGAAGTGCACAGTTCATCCATAGTATAATTGTAGAAGAGAAACGAGTCTTTTTTTTAACTTACCCAGGGATTTAAAATGACTACAGTACTTAATTAAAAGTGACATATATGAAGTAAAATCTTTGACTTGGTAAATTTATTCATGTTATTTTTGCTTTACAGGCATACTTAGTTAAACATAAAAGGACACACAGTATTAGAATGATTCTTGTTACAGAATGTGTCTTTTTAAGGTAGTTATGAACTCCCAAAGTACAGGGTTGCATAGTGACTTCTAAATAAATACTTTGAGTTTTATCTTTTTACTGGAGAATATGAAAAAGTGGAGAGTTAGAAGGATTTAAAGTTATATTATTGAGTCATACTCTAAAATATAGGATGTGTTTCCACTAACTGGACATATTTGAGGGGACCACAAATATGAAATCCTTTGGGTTAGTCATCTTCGTGGAAGATAAGCAAAATATAACAGTAAAGAAAGTTCATTCTCTCTGGATTCCAATATCTATACTGCCATTTCTCCTTTTTTCAAATCATACTGCTTCATCTATTCATAGCGCAACCTCTACTTCATCAGCACCTGCTGACAGAGCAAGGATAAATATGAATACTTTATTGGACCCACTAATAAAAATGGCCACTGTAACTAGGATGCAGATCCTGAAATAATAATTTTTTTTTTCAAAACTATCTTAAATACTCACTGTAACTCATAATATTTAACTGGAGAAGCAATTATAATTGATTTCTTTTTCTATGGCTCAACTAATGTACCATAGCATTTGAGGCTTTTCCCTCATGAATTTGTGGTTCCCAAAACAATGATTTTAGGTACACTTACTGCATTATAGCAAAATATTCTATTCAATTTACTAAACGTAGATATAAAACTAGCCCCTGGCTCACAGACTCTATTTCCAAAGCAACAGGAAATGAATTATTCACCAACAGAGAAAGCACATGAATATATCTTTAAAGTGAAAAGATTAAAAAAAAATCGTGTTGTTTATTATGTTTTATTTACCACAGAGACAGTGATGTGAATAGAGCAGAATGTATGAGGGATTTTGCATGCCACAAGATGGGACAGCTAATGAGAGGGGAAGGAAACTGTGTGACGAGAATAATGAATGGGCGAGGGAGAAAAGAGAAAAGAATGGTAGTTCAGAGCCCAGAAATCAATAAAGGTAGGTCATCTGTGATGCCTGGAGATACCAGAAAGGACCAGCTGTGATCATAGCAGTACATTGATTCTGTAGAGACTGAATTCAGTTTCAGAGAAGGAATGATGATGGGGTGGGCATTGAAAAAAGAGGATGTGGAAGATGAATGGAGGAAGACAGCTGGAACTAGCATTAGTTTATGTATGGGAAAAGAAAGAGTAACATATTTTAGCCTATTAATTTCAAGTGAATAGATTAAGCCTATTAATTTCAATTGAATGTGATTGCCTGCCCCCGCCCAGAAGTCCACCTCTGGAGTTGGGACCCAGGCGGGTGTCGGGGTGGGGTGGAGCGGCAGGAGGATATTACATTCAATTAAAGTCCGCTTCTAGAAGATGCGGGGAAAATACCTTCATTTGAAATTAATAGGCTTAATAGAATGTGCTGGGAAAGAGGAAATCAAGAATTGCACTTGAGTTGCCAGCGACCCTTAAAGATGTCTGCAAAGCAAATTTAAAAACAAGTCACTTGCAGGAACAATTTCTAGTTCTTAATAAGATAATTCAGAATTTGAGATGAAATTATGAACAAAGATTGCAAGAGGGATTTTGCTAAGCTAAAAACCCTTGCAGAGAACGCCTAGAATGGCATTGCTTAGATTTAAGCTTTTTCTTGGAAATGTGAGAAGTGGCACAGCTGACAAGTCTTGTCTTGTTCTTCCAGTGGTGGAAGGTGATAATGAGCCATCAGGGTCTAAAGGGTAGGCTGTTAGAAGGAAGAGAAACATTGTGCCTGGACAAGCAGCGTAATTAGCCCTCAAGCAATCCAGCCATGGTTGTGGTTTTATGCAGGGATGGCAGCTGCCCATTAGTGTTAATTAACCAACAGGAGAGAGAGATACGAGATGTGGGTGTGCTTTCCAAAGACTGGCAGCCAAGGGAAGGAGGGATCCACAGTAGTCAGAGGCTGAAGGTGAGGGTAGGACTCTAACCTGGGTGATGAGAAATGAACTGGACTTTTACTGGCGTTCTCTGTTTCTGGCTACTGAGCATCCGGGACACTTTGTACTCTGTGTCCCAAGAGGGAGGTGCTCATTAAGGTTACCATCTTGTAGGTGAGAAAGCTCAGCCTCTGCCCTAAAGAGCCAGGGAAGGAAGCAACCTGTCTCCTGACTTTTGGAACAAAACTGCATACACTGAGCAAAGCCAGAACGCTGTGGGATTTCTTTCTTCAGAGACTGAGCGTGACAATGGTTTGAAAGGCTCCAGGTGCAGTGCAAGCAAGCCAGCTTCCTGAAACAGGGTCAAAAACTGGACTAGTTGATGGCAAATGCCCTCCAACTCCTGTGGTCTGCTCAGACTCAGAGCCTTGGAGCAATGCTGGTGAGAATCCAGGCCTGGCTGGTGCAGCCATGTAGTGCCATGTGGCTGATGTACATGGAACTACCTTGAATGCAGCATTGCTTTCTTGAATTTTGATTTAAGTTTCATGTTACTTGAGATAAGAATTGAAACCAACTAAATACATAGTAAGTGTTGTAATAAGGATAGAAATAAAATGGCATACCATGTAACTTTCAGTATTTGCAATAATAGTTTTCATTAGACCATTCACTATTTCTTACAGAGAATTTGTATTTAAACCAAACATTTCTGATTTATCCAAAAATCTTCTGATACTGGGATTTATTAATATTAAAATTTCTATGTTTTCTATTAACACATTTTTATATGACAATCTTATTTTTAGAGTTTTAAAAAACAATTCATTTGATATATAGAAACTGTCTTTAAGACTTTTTAAAACTATCCAGCTAACATTTTTTAAAGCTTCACTGCATTATCTCCTTATTCTGAAGCCCATCAGCATTTAGTGTTTTACTCATTTAGTATAGTATACACTGTCATTTAAATTTTTTTCATTATTCATAGCTCTAAATGTCTTGTGTATTTATATCTAAATCTTTCATTTCTTGAAGCATGGTAACTACCTTTTCTCCATCTTCTCTTATTCCTCTAGTGCCTGATAGATAATACATATATGTGGATTTTGTTGTTGTCTTTAGGCCTCTGTAAAGAGATCAATCATAAATATGTACAGAGAAGACAATGTGAAAAATATTTTATTTGCAATGTTGGGTTAAATGTATTCAACAGAAGCTTTAAGAACCCATTGCTTGCAATATCTAGAACCAAAAAGAGGAGTAAGATGGTTTCTATCTTCAAGGATTTCACAGCTTATCCTTGTGGAAATAGAATTAATATGTTGGTTTGCTCTAATTATGAGAGGTTAGTATACAAGATCTCTCCTTACTCCTCCCTCCTTCCTTCTAGAGCTACTGGGAACCATAAATAATATATATTTTAAAGAACTACTAAGATTACACTGCAAGTGTCTTATCCAATCCTCTAGTAATGGCCACTACTCACAGTATGTGTCCAGTATTTCAGTGTGCTGTAGAGGTACAGGGATAGTTAAGATTAAACCTATAATAACTTATGCCCCTGCTAATGTTAAAGGACCTAAATCTTTTATTTTATTTTAATTCTATATTACATAATTAGTTATACTTCATTTTTATCATATAATTAAATGCAGAACACATTGAAGGAGCCCTCATGAGATTCAGGGACCCAATAATGAGGGAATATGAAATCATAGTATTTAATAATGGCACATACACACATTTGTAAATTTTGCTGGGACTTCATATATACATACACAAATGTGCTTGACCCACTTCCACTGCACACACACATAGACAGAGTCTCTATCATACACACACATACTCTGTGTTCTTTCAATTTGTCTTACTCATTATTGGCCATTTATACTCAAAGACAAGGGGTTCTCTCTGGGATTATAATTATGATAGATTTCAAAGCTTCTTTGCCTATTTCCTTCAAAGTCATAATAAATAGATGCCTACAGGAAAAAAATAGCTTCACAGATTATTGTTATGGTATCTTCCAAGATAGAAGTTGCCAGATGATTGATTGCCAACTGTCATTCTACTAAGAGGCCCGTTCTTTTGTGAAAGTAAGGAATGAATCTGGGTGTGTATTTCATGATTAGTTAGGGAATCAGGTGATAGTGATGGTCTCATCCACATCCAGGAAGTTTACGAAATTGCAATTCAATTAACTTTGTCCTATAGAACACCTTCTGTTCCCATGGTAGCATTTGAACAGTGCAATATGTACAAAACATGCTGATTCAGAATTAGACTCACTAAAAACTTTATATTGGCTTTAATATATTGTCTCTCTCTTTAAGAAAATCCCTTCTCTTTCTGCCATGTGAGAAATCAGGTCACTGGTCATAAAATTGCTTTGAAATTTGATGGCAATTTCAATGATAATGAAAGCTAATTATAGCATTGTTTTGACATCTACCCTTTACACAATGATCCTATTAATAAATACTTATTAGACTTGCATGCTTCATATTTATGCTTGACCTCAGCTGACAACAAAGTATAACACTAGTTCAGGAAACAACACTTAATCCTGTCTTTAATTTATAGTTTCGATTTGTTTCATTCTTTGGTAGTTAAATAGATTTTATTTGGTACTGTTTGTTATATTAAATTTACTAGGCAGGTGACACATACTTTTATCCTTTCAGTGGTGGTTCTGAGGTGAATAATAGCTTAATTTAGAGAGGGACCTTGAATAAACTATCTAGCTGGTTTTACCATTATAATTTACATCACACAGCAATATGAGGTGTGAGTGTCCATTTACAGTTATATATTGTTCCAAACTAAAAGGGAAATAAATTTGGCAAAATGGGACTCTTAGAGCAGTCTACATTGCAGACTTCAATTTGAGCTATGTAACATATATTTCTCATGATTTATTGGAAGCAATAATACTGTAAAAGCCAAATATGTTTGAGTTTGTGTGTATGTGTGTTTTCATCTTATTTGCTTCTTTTGTGATGGCACATTCTGACACAGGATACTGATACCTCTTTCGCAGAACAATGTTGACATATATCCACTTAGACAAATGAATATTTTCATCTTTAATGACTTATTTGAGAGGAACAAGAAGTTCAGACACAAATTTGAATGGAATTGGAGGTGTAAGATAGGAAAAAGAAAGAAATGTAGGACCATATTACAATTATTCAATCATAAGAATCATTACCTTATATCTGCTGCAGACACACACACACACACATACACACATACACACCCACCCACCCACACACCATGCACAGAGTACCTTTCTAAACATGTTGAATTTAGATTCATTATTAAGATCAATATTGGCTGGTCTGATTTTGTCATTGATAATAAGCTTTAATTGACTTGTTTTTGTGCCATTGTTTGACATTAAGACAAGGTAAAACCAGTGCCTGGTTTCCCTACTGTGAATTCCCAAGCATTTTTGTGAAACATCATTTTAAATATAACAGCATATGAGACCATGAAAACTATTTTCTGCTTAGCGGCATTTTTTTCTGTGTAATCATTATATATGTGTATTTTCTGGAAACCTTATTTATAAATGGTTCGATATCTTTAGGCTTTGCAATAAGTGTCATGATTAATACAATTATCTTGATTGGTCTTAAAAATTCACATACAGGTATAGACAGGTTTTGTTCTCTTCAATGATTCATTTTTATTATAATAAGCCAAATTATAAATTATTAAGAATATAGAAAAGAAAAGTTGAACTTACCTTGATTTTCACTCCTCAGAGATCATCACAATTGCCATTTTGGGGAGGACCATTTTGGATATCACATTTCCATATGCATACACAAAAGCTTCCCATCTTTCATAAATGAGATTATTACATGTTCTGTTTCATTTGTCATTGGTGTGTTCCCATAGTCAATACATATAGAACTATTTCATCGGTCACTTCTTTTTTTGTAAATTAAAAACTAATTTCATTGTTAATATAGTGAAAAATATACTTGGAAGAACTTCAGTCAATATAGAAACATAGTTAAAAGGGGATACTTCTCTTCATAGCAATAGTAATCCTACCTTCTCTCCCATATATAACTCAAATTAACAGTGGGAATTTATCACTGTAGACATTATACTTTGCATTTATACATAATTTTAAATAAATTTTTTTTCTTTTTTTTGAGACAGAGTCTCGCTCTGTCGCCCAGGCTGGAGTGCAGTGGCGTGATCTCAGCTCACTGCAAGCTCCACCTTCTGGGTTCACGCCATTCTCCTGCCTCAGCCTCCCGAGTAGCTGGGACTACAGGCGCCCGCCACCACGCCCGGCTAATTTTTTGTATTTTTAGTAGAGATGGGGTTTCACCATGTTAGCCAGGATGGTCTTGATCTCCTGACCTCATGATCCACCCGCCTCTGCCTCCCAAAGTGCTGGGATTACAGATAGGCGTGAGCTGCCACGCCCAGCCCTATAATAAGTAAATAATTTTAAATAGAATCATATCTTCCATTCTGCAGTATCTCACTTAAAATTATATACTTGAGACATTATATAGCAGTAGAACATTCATTTCCTTTTTACAGAATCATTATGTAATTTATTCTCCACTGTTAAATATTTACATTCATTTTTGCTTTTACAAATAAAGTTTTCACGTGGCTGTGACTCTGTTCACATATGCAAGTATTTCTGAACGACAGATTACATTAAGTTGAATTGCTACAGTTCTGAACATTTTAAATTTTCATAGATGAAGCTAAGTTACTCTCTGAAAAGTTAGCCATTTACCTCCCAGTTGTGTCCCCATATTCTCAGCAGTATTGGATAGTATCAAACGTTTTGCATATTTCTGATCTGACAAGGAAAAAAACGTAATTGTCTTGCGTTAGTTGCATATCCTGCATAATAAATCAAGAGGTAGACTGAGAATCTTTTCGTTTATTTATTAGTCACATTTCATATGTAAAGTCTATTGATACTTAGGAACTATTTATACCTATGGATAATATTTTTATTATCAAATATAAAAACACATTTTTGCCTGTCTTTTGTATTTTAACTTTATTTTCAATATTTTGACATTTAAAAATTTTTATGTAGTAATATATTCTAGTCTTTTTACATACATTGTACTTTTTTCCTGAAAGTAGATAGCAGGAAATTGGGCCATCACCAATATGTTTTTCCCATTACCTTGAAAAACACTAAATTTTTGTGCTTTTAATTACTGGCACATAATACTTTTCTTCGTTCTTTATTTTTTATTTTTTATTTTTATTTATTTTATTTTATTTTTTTGAGATGGAGTTTCATTCTTGTCACCCAGGCTGGAGTGCAATGACGCGATCTCGGCTCACTGAAGCCTCTGCCTCCTGGGTTCAAGTGATTCTCCTGCCTCAGTCTCCCAAGTAGCTGGGATTACAGGCATGCGCCATCAAGCCCGGCTAATTTTTGTATTTTTTAGTAGAGACGGGGTTGCATCATGTTGGTCAGGCTGATCTCAAACTCCTGACCTCAAGCAATTCGCCCGCCTCAGCCTCTCAAAGTGCGGGGATTACAGACGTGAGCCACCACACCCGGCCCATTCCCCTTTTTTATAAAACTTATTTGACAGCCTTTCATATATTCTTCCAAATGCACATTAAAATTTACCTAAGTTCAATATAGCTCTATAAATTTAATAGACAAATTTCATGAGAGATAACATTATATTTTACAATACTGAGTTTTTCCATCCAGGAATCTGATATTTCTCACTAGTCATTCCATTCTTTTTTTACATCATTAAGTAAAATTTAATACATATATACATATGCACACATATCTATAATTGTGTTTATTTCAATAGATATATACAACTATGAAATTTATGATATTTAGTTACTATAACAAATTTTGTCATGAAAACTTTTATAATATGTAGAAAAATATATTATTCATCTCTCATTCATTCTGCTTGAAGAAGCGTTACTGAATACTCAATAGTAATAACAGTTTTCAGATAATCTTGCATTCCCTAGGTAGACAATTTTGAGACCTGGGAATAAATATAATTATTTGTTAATATTTGCAGCTATTGCTTTCTTTTATTCATTTAGATTTACTAGAACCTTGAGTAAAATATTGATTAACCTCCATAATAGTGGGAATGCTTATCTTAATCTTGACTTTTGAGCATGACACCTCCTGGAAATTTCGGGATTTTGTTTTAGATTAAGAATTATTCTTCCTATTCATAGATTGCTAAGGTTTTGAGTTTGTTTTTTAGTGTAGTTTTGCTTCACTTTAATCAGAATAGGCATAAACCTGTCATCAATGCTTTTTAAAAATCTATTGATATCTGGTTAAACAAGGAATTTCATTGTTAGATCTCTCAATCATGAGTCATTTGTTCATTCTGGGAATAAATGGCATTGTCTTGCTTTATTACTAGTTTTTATTACACAGTTGAATTACATTGGCTAATATTTCATCTACAAATTCATGTTTAAATTAATAGAAAAGTTGCCTGATAGCTCTGCTCCTTTGTCTAATTTCTGTCTAATTTTGTTATCAGTTATATAAGCAGTAAAACAAAATTATTGAAATGGAAAGAGGTCTAGAAATGAAGTCAATCTGTTCCTCATCTTATAGATGGATGACCAAAGACAGAGAGGTAAAGCAAAACTAATATCAGAGACCGGATTGTGTGACTGAGGATTCATAAAATTTGGGAAGCAGCTTGAGTTGCAAAGTTCAAGAGAATATGAATTTCCTAAGTAATAATTTATCTCCATGTAACACTCTTACTACAGTCATCTCTATGAAGTTCACCTACCTCTATCTTGTTATAGTATTTGGAGACTTAGAGTTTTAGTCTTAGATCCTTTCACGTGTCCCTTTAAATAGATTGTGCTTGTTGAGATTCACTTTCATTGATTTTGACTTCTATGATTTCCCTGACAGTTCCCAGCCCACATAATAGGTGCATAATCAATATTTGTTAGTTGATGAAATTGTTTCCCTGCACTTTGCTATGTGCTTTTACAGCACAGTTACACTAGTTAAATATTCTACAGAACCCATAATTCATAGTCATTTCTTATTACTACCAAGGGAAGCAAAGCAGCGCTGCTTCACTAGGAGAAATAGAAGGGCTGACTTGTTAGCCAGAGGTCACTCAGGTGCCAACATGGGGAGGAGATCACAGCTCTTTCTGCAGTTTCCAGAAGCAGAGTATATATTACATTCTGAAATAGACAATGAAGCTCCTGGATTTGTTGATGGAAGTTACTGTGTCTCTTTCCATCTGCCACACTTGCCGACATTTGACATCCAGCTTGGGCCCTTTGAAGAGTTACTTTACTTGATTAAAAATAAATAAATTAAAAGCTAAATTGGGACCTATTCAGTAGTTCCAAATTTGGTATCTTAAGTGAAGGTAAAACTTGAAAGAAGCTGCCCCTGAAGCCTTGTTAAGTGTGATGTCCAGACTAGAAGAGAAAGATGTTACTTTTCTTTGAAGTCCAGTTGTCTAAGCCTTTGTAGAATATTGCAAATAAATTTCAAAGGAAAAATTTCATTCTCCTTTATTTCTTGTCCTGAATTTCTGCTGCTGTCTCCTCCCTTCAAACCCATTTTTCTTCCTTTTTAAATCTCATGTTCATCAAGAAGATGATACATTCTCAAGCATACTGATTCAGACATTCACGCATTCATTCACTCCCCGAAGAACTATTTATTGATTATCTACTGTGTGTCGGGTACTAGGCACTGTGGGCTGAATGATGAGCAAATATAGGTGTGGTCCCTGCTTTTATAAATCTGGGGAAATGTATGCTAATCAAATAATCTCCCCAAGTGAATATATAATTACAAATTGAGAGTCATGCTCTGAAGGAAAAATCTGACTTAGGTGGGCAGAGGTTTCAGGTATTCTGTGTGGAGGTGGAGGACAGTGTTGGTGAAAAACTTTCTGAGGAATTACGTTTGAGCAGAGATCTGATGGATAGCAGTTAAGCAAGTATAAGTGGTTTGAAAGTAGCTGTGAAAAGGGAGGAAGAGAGCATTCCAGCCAACAGAGAACAGTATGTACAGATGTTTTCTGGCAGAAGCAAGCATTGATGCACAAAAGTATATTGATACAGCTGAAGCACAGAGAGAACAAGAACTATACATGATGACTCTTGGGCCGCA
The DNA here is from genome assembly GCF_000951045.1 of Mandrillus leucophaeus. Taxonomy (NCBI): domain Eukaryota; kingdom Metazoa; phylum Chordata; class Mammalia; order Primates; family Cercopithecidae; genus Mandrillus; species Mandrillus leucophaeus. The sequence continues at coordinate 341,013 of NW_012110341.1, read as the reverse complement.
CTGCAAGATCTAGCAGGGATGGGGGTATGATGTGGGTATGGGAAGGTGATGATGGGGAAACCAAATTTGCATCTGAAAATAATTGTGGGCTGCAATGTGAACATATCATAGAGAAAGAATATTTGTTGACAACAAAAGCTAAAATTGGAACAAGAATAAAATAAAGAAAACTGATCAAAATCTTACCTAGGGTAGAGGACAGCAAAAGTATAGGTTGGTGCAAAAGTAATTGCGGTTTCTGCCATTAAAAGTAATCGCAAAAACTGCAATCACTTTTGCACCAACCTAATACATGATTTGGGATATTACTGAGAGACAAAATGTTTTAAAATGGATATATGTGAGAATGAGAGAGTGAGTATTATCCAAGCGACCTGTAGCTCTCTGCCTTGAGTCATAAGACTCATGGGGCTACTCTACCCCATACACAGTCCTCTGTCCATGCCCGACTAGTTTAACCATCATCATTTCACTCGAACACTCTAGGAATGATTAGCATGGTTGTCTCTGTGGCTGAATTGGATATTTTCAGGGATATCTTACTTGTCCTCTCAGCATTTGATATATGATATCATCTTCTTGAAACCTTTTCTTCTCCTGGTCTCCATGACATCACAGTATAGTGGGTCACCTTTCTTATCTCTGGCCACTTTTTCTAAGACTCATTGAAGGAGTAACCTCATGTTTCTGCCTAACAAATATTAATATCTTATATACTCCAAGAACTTTTTCTCCTCACATAATATCTAATTACCATGAATAAAATAGTAACTTCTTAATATCGCTACTCTACTGAAGACCCCCTTTTAACTACACATCTAACTATATATAGTTCATGTCTTCTTATGTATCTCAGTGGCAACTCAAACTCAAAGTATCTAGTTCAACTCTTGCTATCTCCCACCAACCTGAAGAACTTCTAGTGTTCCATCTATCAGTGATTTGGCTAGTGACTGTAGTTTTGCTACTTGCTACCGTGTCCAAGGAGCATAGACACCATTTTTCCTTCTTCATGCTTCTTCACAAGCTTTTATGAACCGCCATTCATTTCTAAATTCAGAAAGAAGCCCAAGTCTTCTTTGCCAATACAAGTTAAAAATAAATAACCTGTTTCAGCTAGATTATTTCCACACCTATATTCAAAGTTTTTCTCTGTTTATTTGTATCTTTGCTACAGATTTATCAAATCTTGATGTTTCCAATGAATATACACATCCAGACTGAAATCCACTCAGGGCAGTTAAGTTTAATAACCTAAGGACTTCCTTTTCTCTGATATTTCTCCCTATAACCTAAAGCAATAATTTTTACCTTTATATTAATATGGTACAGAATTAGGATCATTTTTATTAGGAAGGAGTGGAAGAAAGGACACAGCTTCCAATGAACAGATTAAGTTGTACACATGACTTTAAAAAATAGAATTCACCAAATGTGTTAATTTCAGACACAATTGACAGCAATTTATATTGATGATTTAGTTCCAGATAGATATAAATTATTATTTTTATTTATTTACACAGACGAAATACTATTTTCAGGGTATTTAACTGGATGGGAAAAATATTTTTTAAAAAATATATCATCGTCTTTACCCTCAAGCAGCTCACCATCTGGTAGATACATAAGTGAGCTTAGGGAGAATGAGAATTTGCTATAACATGAGAGTGCGGGAAGATGAAGATATGGATCCTGGGCATCTGAAAATAGTTTGTGGAAGAGACAATATTTGATCCAGGCCTTGAAGTATAGGTATGATTTTCAAAGAGTATGTGAGGGGTGGTTTTCAAATAGAATGAACAGCTTTCTGAAAGATAAACTCAAAAATGATAAATTATTTTCTCCAAGAATTAGATGTTCTCTTGTACCTGATACGTCACATGTTCTAATAGACACTGAAGAATTAGATCGTCAAAGGAAGACACTTATCTATATTTGCAGGAAGTGAAATGACTGTCTCCTTCCTTGCATTTTTCCCTGACACTAGGACATGCAGGCTGACTAAACCCAGAGGCAGGCATTTAATGAGAAGGTGCCTTTCACAGAAATAATTATGGTTATACATTACCAGCTTTCAACTTTGCTGAAAGTATCCATCTGAGATTAGTACATTCCTGGAGTATAAGTTTCTGGCTCAGTACTTACTAAGAATTGTGGTTCTCTGGTTGTATGTAAAATAAAATACATTTGGCTTACTAAAAAAGAAAATAAAGACTTTATTGGAAGACACAAGATAATGCACATAAATAAAAATGAAAGCAGGCTAATATTCCACAGAACAAAGAGTGATTCAGGGCTGTAGGTGGCAGTAGTAAGTGATGGATATGCCCAGGCTAAACCTAGGGGAGGACCAGGATCCTTGATTGACAGTCGTACCAAGACTTTACACCACTAGGTTAGAGAAAGAGCTGTTCTCCGAGGGAAATCGGTGTTATTACCAAAAGGAGGAATAGATTTTGGATGGAAGGCCAGAAATATCCTATACTTGAATTTCTTATTTCAGTTTTTAACTTTTTCTCTATTTCTCAAGTAAAAGTTTAAGTCATTATTTCTTGCCTCTAATTTGTGAAGCTTTCTATTTAACTTCCTATGCTATCCCGTAAATATTCAGGTCATTCTTTTTTAGACTTTCACCTCAGCACATTTATCTTCAGGAAAGAATGTCTATTCAAACAAATAAAAATTAACCAAAATCCTAGTATGTATCTGTGTGTTGTCATGTGTGTATTGTTGTTGTTGTTGTTGGTGTGTGTGTGTGTATTGGGGGTGGGGGAGGTGGTATATCAGAATCACCTGGGAGAACTTTAAAAAAATCTAAGTATACATCCCTCACACCTCTGACTTCCATGCATATACACACTTAATAAATCAGAATATCTTGACAGAAGGGAATTGAACTTTTCTTTTTAATAGTTATTTACTGGTGATTCTATTATTCTTACCATCTCTCTTATCCCACAATTTGAGGACTATTGATTTGAATTTTCTGTAGACCCCATTTTATTTCCATTATCAAAGATATTTGCCGTTCTGGATTCTAGAACAAGTAGGAGAAAGTTGAGAGAACTATTTAATCTCCTTATAAAGAAGAACTTCATAACTTGTGTAACTTTGTAACTTTGGGCTGTCCTGCAATGGGACTAGACTGCCCTGCAAGACAGTAAATTCTCTGTCTCTGCAAGTGTTTACACAAGAGTTGCATGACCAACTGCCAGATGGGAAAATGCATGAAAATGAGACGATGACCTTTCTCCCCCATTGAGAGCTAGGACACGTGGTGACATGATATAACAATTAACTATGTGAACAATATATAAACAATGAATGTGTGACAATGAAAATCTCAGCAAACATCGAGGTTTGCTTCGTGTTCTGGAGAGACCACATTACAGGTAAATACCCATGTGGGAACTTCTCGGTGACAGACTGCATGATGTGTGACAAGCAGCTGTCCAAATAGTGTACTCATTCCTAACAATGATTCCATTTCAGTTGTCTAAGATGACTGAGAACACTACCAGTGCTCCTGAGATTTCAGATAAAACTTAATACTAGAATGTTAAAACATACCATGTGCTGACATTCAATATATTTAACATAGAATATCTTTACCAGATTAGAAAAAAAAAAAAATGATGAAAAGCAGACTTAACCTATAGTATAGTAGATATTTGTAAAGGGTCATTGGGGAAATTCCCCATCTCAAAATATCTGTTTTATTGCTGTCCCTGGCTCTACCACTAGTGAGTCATTCTTTTATGTCAAGCATGCTCATTCTCCTGACCTTGATAGAGAGTGAGGGACGGAACTAGCCTAGGGGTCAGGATTCTACAACGCCAGGCTCCACAACAGGGAATTTCTCACCAGAAACCCTGGGTTACAGAGTGAAGGGATACTATGTTCTCTGCTGAGTGAAAGGAAAGACTCAAAGTCCAGCAAATGGAAATCATGACAGAAACATACTAACTAGTGTACAGAACTGGAACATGTGCCTTGGCACATGGCTGTAATCCTAGGACTTTGCGAGACTGAGGCGGATGGATCGCTTGAGCTCAGGAGTTGGAAACCAGCCTAGCCAACATGGCGGAACCCCATCGCTACAAAAAATACAAAAATTAGCCGGGTGTGGTGGTGCACACCTGTAGTCCCAGCTACTTGAGGGGCTGTGGTGAGAGGATTGTTTGAGCCCAGGAGGCAGAGGTTGCAGTGAGCCTAGATCGAGCCACTGCACTCCAGCCTGGGTGACGGAGCAAGACTATATCTCTAAATAAATTAATTAATTAAAAAATGAACTAGGAACCAGAAAGAAGGGAACAAACATCAACACGATTGTTCAGGTGAGGAATTGTCTGGCCAGGCGTTTTCATTTACAATGTTTTTTAGAGCCCAAATAGGGCAGTAAGGTCAGCTATGTTTAAAGGGCCTAGAATATACCCTACGTTTTAGAGGACAGAAGAAATGGTGGGAAGGAAAGAGCTGCAAGAGAGGGATGCTAATACAAAACTTCACTCTCCTGTCATATCAAGATGCATATCCCTGTTTGAAGACTTCTTGTTTGTTTTTAAATTACTACAATATTGGTAATTATTTTAAGGATATAATTTAATCTTTTGTAACAAATGAAAGAACATTTTGTCCCAGGTTTCTCTTTTCAATAAATGTGTAAATTTAACTAACTACCTTTCGTCCCGTTTATTTAGGATAATTTAGCTTCTGCTTTTTGTAGACTTGGTGAAGGCCGTAGTACAATATCAATAAAAAGTCTGGTCAATCATTTCACTGCAAGAATGCTTTTCAAGACTTTCTTCAGGGTAGCAAAAAAGACACACACATATTGCTAGTTAATAGTCGCCCTGCCATTGGTTGATTTGAGTATGTTTTATCCCCCGGCTTAATTTTGTTTTCTTATTTATACAATATAGGATTAGAGAGTGGGGTTAGAGGTCACAAAATGGTGACTTATGAACTAAAGTAAGCCAACAGACGTTAGTTTGGCTAAGACATTGAGTTTTTCCTTTCATTTGGCTTGTTTTAACGAATGCCTTTCAGTGGGGCATACACAATCATTTTGTTTGGGGACCCACCACCCCACCCTACCGCTGAGTCAATGGCGACTCAATGTTTGTATCCCCTGCAGGGCTCTTGAAAGCATTTGAGTTTGTAGCTCTTGGGTCAGATATACTGTTAAATTTCTTTAGGCTCCTGAGGCTTCCATTCTACAAAACCTCTGAGAGAATGAAATTTCTTTTTTTTCTTTTTTTCTTTTTCTTTTCCATTAGTTGAGAGATAGATTAAATGGAAGGCAGTTCATACATGGTGAAGGCCACCAGGTATCAGACTCTCCCCATACATTTTCTCATTGAATTCTCAAAGCATCCCAGTGAGGTAGTCATTATCATAACCATTTTATAGGTGACAAAACAAGGTCAAATAATTTAATATCTTGCTCATGATCAGAAGCTTATTAACTGTGGGATTGGGTTCACACCCAGATCTATTTGTCTCCAAAAACTCCTGATATCCTTGTTTCCCTTAGTGAGCAGAAACATGCTACAGAGATCTTATGAATAGTAACAAAGCTTTGCCCAAATTTTTCCCGGATACACAAAGGATATAAAATGTCCAAATATCTAAAACTATTTTTACAAAACATCTTATTTGCAGGTTGTATTCTTTGACCAGAAGGGAATTACATTTCCACTGTTCTTGGGAACATACTTGACTAAAGAGCCATGCAGAATTTAGGAAGAATCATCATTAGAAGAAATTTGGCTTTCATGCACACATGGATGTCACATTAGAAAATACGTCACAAAATCATTCACATTTGAAATGTAGAGATAGTTTATTTCTAACACTTGTCTGTTTTGTCACAGATACTAAGTATCTTAAAATTCGACCTTGTTTGTACAAAATAGCACTAAAACTGCACTTACTTTGAAATATACTCTATTACGTAGAAACTTTATTTGACAAAACAGTTCTGGTAAGGAGAAGTTCAGGTATGTGCAGGCATAGAATAAATGAAGACAAAAAGAGTGTTAGTATGATGAGAGTGAGAAGAAAACTTCAAGTAGAAAACACAACTTTCAGTTGTGTTGTATTTTCATTAGAGGGTTGTATAAAATTAATTCTCTTAATATGGACCCAAACTGTGTTTAACATAATTTCCATACTATGTCAGTCACTTAATTGGCTTTTAATAAGCCTAGTGGCCAGCCAATGTCTGGAAGAAGAATGCATATTTTCAAAAGGAAAAAGAAGAAAATGAGGATACATTAAATATGAGTAAGTAAAGTAAAAGAGTATCTACAAAGGACAGTTTTCTGTAATTTCTAAGCTTTGGGTTAACCATCATTCTTGTAATTTGACCACATTGAGCCAATGATTTTTATTTTTATTTTTTTTACTTTAAACAAACAGTGCTCAAATTTACAGGTCAGTATTTTTTGCAAATGCAGTGTAAATTAATATAATACATATTTAAAGCAATTAAACTGTCAAGTTTCACTTTTAGTGATTGGGGTTTGGGGAGTAGAAAGGGGCACAAAAACTGTTGCCCTTTTCAAATAACTCACAAATGTGCTAATTATGTGTCAGATATGAAAGTTGAGGCATGGTGACCTTCAAGCCAACAAAAGACCTTTTCAAGTAAGCCATCCCCATGTACATTAATGAAGTGAACAATGCCCTTCCACAGTTAAATAATGTATGGCTGTTATTTCATTATATGTGAATGAAAACCAAGGAGTTATTTCACTGGTGGCATATTAAAATAAATGTTATAAAAAAACAAATACTGTAAATCCATTTCAATAACATTTTGTGGTACTCTTAAAATAGTGATCCAAAGTCATATGTTGTTTATTTCTACTGCATGTGGCTAATGCGTGGTTTCTCCACAACTGGATGTATTTTAGATCTTAGTAGGAAAAACTGCAATGTGTTAAAGTATAAAACAATTGACAAAGATATTTTAAAAGATAGAAAAATTATTGTTAGATCAAGTATCTCCTTGCAATGATAAAGATAATGATATATTTTATAGATCAGAGAAAACATTGCCTCTGTCCATAAGCCTTACTCTGTGAGGTAAGAAGAATGTTGAACAAGAGTGAGGTTCAGAGGAAGGGAAAATAATCTCCCACTCTTTATCGTGGCTCTTTCATGGTCGGAAGAAAGTATTTATAAACCTTGGATTTAGGTCATGGACATAATGGTAATTAAAAGAGCACTCATTTTGTTGGAAGAAAATGTAAATTTCAAAAGCAATAATATGAGGGAAATTTGGGTGTCACTAATGCTTGAATCAAATGCACTGCTGGAATGTCAAACAGTACCCATGAAGTTGTAGTGGAAAATCAAGAGCAGGAAGAAGTTAATTATCTTGTATTTGTTGAGCTTTGTAGTGTATTTGATACAAACAAAACATATAAATATACAGTCATACTTAATGCAACTTAAATATGAGTAATAGACCTCTGGGAAATAATAAACCAATTACTAATTTAAAATAAATCACAATCATATGAGATTCCAAAAACCTATTAGCATTCAATCCATAAACATTTTTTTCCAGTCTCATAATAGCTTCTTATTATGGGTTAGATATTGATACCAAGAGACTGTACAGGGTTTACAGATTCACTCACTAGTCTCTCCTCATTTTAAACAATTCTCTAGGTCCTTCTATTGTTATTTGCTTTGATAGATTATCTGAATTCTTTCATAAAATGGATATCAGTGATGTTTTTGAGAATGTTCTTTGTCATTGAGATTCTCAATGAATGTGTACATGTTCTTGTTCAGTATAAGTGTTGCTGCATTTCCTTGATAATCTAAAATAATTTTCATTATTTTGGATTGTATTTAAGGTGGCAAATCTTGCTTGTTCCATGTCAACAAATGAAGATGGAATTAAAATTGTCAAAATTGCAGCCAATCATTTGGAAACCTTGTGTCCACAGGTATGATAACTAAGTTACTGTCTTTTTGTCTGTAAAATTATATATAATTAATTCCTAATGCTTTTATGCATATGAAAATACACTATTTTTTTTTCTTTTTTTTCTGAGACCAAGTCTCACTATGTAGCCCAGGCTGGAATGCAGTGGCGCAATGTCGGCTCACTGCAACCTCTTCTTCCTGAGTAGCTGGGATTACAGGCATGCGCCACCATGCCTGACTAATTTCTGTATTTTTAGTAGAGATGGGGTTTCACCAAGTTGGCCAGGCTGGTCTCAAACTCCTGACCTCAAGTGATCTGCCCACTTTGGCCTCCCAAAGTGCTGGGATTACAGGCGTGAGCCACCGTGCTCGGCCAAAATGTTTATTTGAAGCATGGAGGACTGAATTGTCCTAAGGTGATTCTTAAAAAGAGAATAGAGAAAAAGACTGACATTCCTTAAGTGGCCATATTGGAATCTCCTGAGGCAATGGTGCTTGGTCCAAATGATTTGATTTGTTTTTAGTGATTATTTATTTTGAAATTTCAAATGGGTTGAAAGGATTGACTCTTTTTTTCTTTTATCAAAAAAGATATGTGTTTGAAAAAAGTTAAGAAATATTTTCTTGTCAGTAATTCAGATGTTTCTTAAAATCTGAAGAGTGACACACTTTTAGGGAATTATTTCTACATGACAAATAGTTTTGAAGCCATGAATCAACATACACATAGGGCAATTTAAACACTCTTGTCTGAGAAGAAGCAGGAAATAATATGGATACTTCCTAATGAAGACCACAGATGTTATAAGGATGAGAAATATAACAAAGATTAGGGACTTTAATTATCTGGATGTCTCCTGAGATTCTCATTCTACAAAAAGTAGGGCATGTGATAAATTCTTGATTTGCCTTGCTGACAATTTCATCTCTAAGAATATTGAGGAAACTGTGAAAGAAACTGCGTCTTTGGACTTAATGTTGATTAACAAGTAAGAACAAGCTGGAAAAGTGGAGGCTAGAGGACCTGCAGCTGAGATCTCCCAACTGATGTCAATTTTCTATGAAACTCCAGAGGGAACAGAATACTCCAACGAGGTCTCTAAAGTAGTTGAATGAAATATACTCCCATCAACACTCTGTAAGTGTTCTCATCTCTGCACATTGTGGATAACGCTCAGGGTTATCACTTTTTAAAATGCCTTTTCAATCTGAAAGTATTAAGTATCTCTCATTGGTTTTAATGTGTAATTTTCTGATTCCTAGTGAGAACATTGTTTTCGCAAATATTTATTGACTAGTTGACTTTCTAATTCGGTGACTTGCTTACATCCTTTACGAATTTTCCAATTTTAGTTAGGTTGTCTTTTTTGTAATTAATTTGCTTAGGTTTGTTAAAAATATCTCTGTTGCCCATGTCTTTTGAAAAATTTTAAAAATAATTTTTCAGTCGCAGACTTTAAGAACTTTAACGTAAACATATGATTTATCTTTTAGTTATTTTAATATGTAGTTATGGGGCACCTACTGTGTGCCCTGGTTTGTGGTTTTGTGCCTTGTTAAGACATTCTACCAACAAATATGTCACGTATTTCCCACATTATGTTGTTAAAAGAGTAAAGTATTATTATTCAACATACAGATATTTATTCCTTCTGAAATATATTTTTATGTCTAACATGAGGTAGAGATCGTTTCATTTTGTAGTGTTGACATTTGGGCCACCATCATATATTAAATAGTTGATCTTTTCTCTATTACTGTGAAATTCTACCATTGTTTCACACATATCCCATGAAGACTTACAAATATTTCCATTATCTAATATATATTTGTATACATGTTCATATATACTTATAAACATAAATACACATACACATATACAAGTTTATACAATGCATTAAATATATATATAATACATATATAACAATGTATAATTATTTTTAGTTTGTTCCACATGTAAAGATAGGTTGATAGACAAAGTGAAACATTTCAAGGTACACAAGTTTCTGGACTTTCTATTCTGTTCCATTGGTCTATTTCTCTATCCCTGTAACAGTAGCATAATGTTTTAAGCATGGTTTTACATTAAATCCTGATATCTTCTAGGCAAGCTGGCTCATCCTGTTTTTTTTTTCTTTAAATTATAGCTGTCATTCTTAATTTTTATATAACTTTTGGGATTAACTTATCAAGTATCATGAAAAAACATTAGAAGTTAGATTTAAAACGTTAAAATTTTTTGAATTATAGCTTATTTTAGAGAATGACCCCTTTCAGATATTGAATCTTTCCATTAATAAACATGTTACATCTACAGTAATCCTCCTTGCCTGCTGTTTTGCTTTTGATGGTTTCTGTTACCCTCAGTCAACTGGAGACCAAAACTATTAAATGAAAAATTCCCAAAATAAGAAGTTTTAAATTGCATGTAATTCCCCATATTGAGATCAAACCTTTCTTCATCTCTCTCTGTCCCACCCAGGACATTAATCATCCCTTTATCTAGCATATTCATGCTGTGAATACCACCTTCCTGTTACTCATTTACCGGCCATCGTGGTTATCCAATCAACTGTCGTAGTACTCATGTTCAAGTAACCTGTATTTTACTTAATAATGGTGCCAAAATACAAGAGTAGTGACTCTGGCAATTCAGATATGAAAAAAAAAAAAAAATCATATGCTGTGGTTGCTAAAATCCATGGTAAGAATGGATCCCCTCTGAAATTGTGAAGAAGTAAAAAGAAATTAATGCTCATTTTGCTGTCTGTCGCACCTCAAATTGCAAAAGTTATGGCCACAGTGAATGATAAGATGGAAAAGGCATGAAGTTTTTGGGCAGAAGACATGAACGGAAAATGTGTTCTCATTGATGATAACTGGGTTTGGTACCATCTGAGGTTTTAATCATCTGTTGAATGGTCTTGGAACATATGCTCTGCAGAGAATGGAGGACTACTGTATCTCCATAATCAGATCTTTTTAAAAAGTTGTCCTTCAGAGATATTGTTTTTTAATTATTTATTTTAGTAAACATCGTGGTTCTGAATATCTTCTACTGCTTTTGATTTCCAATTTTTTCTCTCCAGACCAAATATCTCCCCTGAAAAACCAGACTCACATATGCCTAATTTTTCCTTTGGTATCTTTACTTTGATATCTAGAAAACATCTAAAACTTAAAATAGCCTAAATGAAACTTTTAATTTCTCCATCTTCATCTTATTCCACTTCTCTTTCAGTTCCTAGTTTTAGTTAATGACACAGCCATTCACCTCATAGCTCTGATTAAAAACCTGGGAGGTTTTCTTTACTCATTCATTCATTATTTATTGAACATTTACTGTGTGGTGGGCACTGTTAATGCATCTGGAGAGAAAATAGTAAAGAAAACAAATGATAAAAAATGCCTGCTTTGGTGAAGTTGATGTTGGAATGATATCTAATGGCTGTTTTTCCTACCTAATCCATTAACAAGTCCTATCATTTCGCAAAAAAAAAAAAAAAAAAAAAAATCTATCTTGAATCTATATACTTCTCTCCATCTTGTTTGTCAACATCTTAGCCTATGCCAACATCATTTCTATCTTGGACTACAGAAATGTCATTCTATATGGTCTCCATGCCTACATTCATATCTCTGTAAAAGATAAAGTTTTAAAGGTGTTTATCAGAAAAATCACTTTCCTTAGCTTTTTAAAATGCAGACTATTTTTATAGCTTAATCAGACCTATATGCTTTTCCTATTGCCTAACTTCCAACTCCACTCCATATTATTATTTTTTCACCCACTAGATCTCTACATAGTTCCTTTTGTGATTCTAGAACACAGTAACCCCCTTTCCACCTAGTAGGGAGTTTGCACTTTGTAATTCCCCAGTGTTCTTTTCCCATATGGCCATATGGACAATTTCTTTTATGTTCAATTTACAAGGACTCAGCTTAAATATCATCTTCTCAGAGATCAATCTCCCTTCTCCCTAAATCACTCCTCCAGCTATAACTTATTATGTTACCATACTTGCTTATTTTAGAGTCTATATCACAACCTGAAGTTATATTTTATATTAATTTGTTACCTTTATTATATATATTACATACTCACAAAGAAAGTTCATGAAGTCAATGATTTGATCTTCGTTATTCACTATTAATATCCCCTGTACCTAGGAGAAATAAAATATATATTGGATGTTCAATAAATATTTGTTCAGTATATACATGAGAGAGAAGGTTACTAGAATGATAAATCATTCTATGTTCATAAAGGGCAGGGAGGATTTTGGCAACAACTTCTTGATATTTTTCTTAATATGATGTGTCTTATTTTTAATAAGATGAAAAAAAGACAGTATAATTACTTTGAGCTGTAACTGACAGAAAGAAAGAAAAGCAAAAACCTTTACAGTGGCTATTTTATGTATAGATATTGTCCAAGTATGAGATCTGAATTCATAGGCTAGATTGATTTTAGAGTGAGTCAGGTAAGTTCTGGGTCACAAGGAGCTGATAGGGTGGCCCTGAATTTCTATTTGTTAAGTACAATTGAATTCACCTAAGTTTCAGTGAATTGAATTGTTCTGGTTCTTACTGTGCACAAAGGATCTCAACTGTAAAGCTTTGCCCGGTTATAGGTATCACTCTTCAAAAAAGATTTATTACTTGGAGCATACTTAGCCGAGATATTTGAAATAGTGACATGAGTTGAAACTATGTCATATGTACACCTCAGAAAAGCAATAGGGAATTTTTAGCCAGGAAAAGACCTAGAGAAACACAATCACTCTCATTATGTCTTTAAAGGACTATGATGTGAACAACTTGTTCTGAAGGGCCTCGAGGGGCAGAATACAACCTGTGAGCAGATGTTAGAAGAATGCAAATTTTATCTCAAGATAGAGATGAGTGTTTTTAGCAGAGCTATCCTGACAGGAATTGAACTTCATTGAGAACACAGGATTTGGCGTTTCTCAACACTACAGACATTTAGCACAAGGAGAGTAACTAGTTGACCAAGGTATTTTAATGGGGGGCACAAACAAACCTTGGGTGAAAAGCGGGTCTAGAAGCCTTTTGAAACCCAATCCTGAGATCCTCTAATGGATCTGTCTATTTTATGAAAGAGAGAACTGTGATCTGGATGACAGCCTTGCTGGAGTACTACAGGTGTGTGAACAGTTATACTCAACCTGGTGGAAGGATAAAGCCATCTACAGGGCTTAATCCTTGCTCCATTTTAACAAGTGACTTGAAAGAATATTGAAAAAAATAAACATTTTATATTTGCATAAGGCACAAAACTGAAAAAGGTAGACAGAATGGTCTAATGTTTGAAAACTCATAAGCTGAAATTAAATAAGGGCAAATACAAAGTCAGAGCTAAAGCTTAAATACAATCTGTTGCACGAGTGTATAGTGAAACTATTGCACATCAAATGCACATGGGGTACCAGAACTTGAGAGGGACATTTGCTATCTGGTTCAGCAAATTTCAAACCTGGGTCTATGAAAGCATTTTCATGGTCTATAGCAAAAGTAGCTCAGTGTAGTTAGCTTTTTTTCATATAGTGAAATTTAATCAACTTTTCATTCTGAGGTGTTATATTTACTACTTTATCAGAAATATTTGATTTCTGAAATAATAAAGTAGATAATAGTCTTTTTTACATCTTTATTTTTGGCAAAAAATAAATTATTTGTCAATAAAAAATATTTTTTTACTTTACTAATAAAAAAATAAAAATATACTTACCCTATGTCAGTTCCTTCTCTTTCCTGTGTCTCCTTCTTCTTTGAAAAATATTTGTGGCCTGAAAAGTCCAGAAAGTTAAAAGTACTAATTTAGGTGACGTAATGGTATAAGTCAGTAGCATGATATGGGGACTGACTTATAGCTTTGAAATAATTGATCTTTGTGTAGTGTAAGTGTGATCATTGGATTTGCATGCTCATGTGTGATATGTGCCTCCCTCAAACCTTGTTATGACACCAGCACATTATTCGTATGACATGGAAAATAAAATGATTATGATACTTAGCTTGTGAAATAGAAGGAAATTTTCAGTATACTTGGCACACAAATGTCTTCATCAAGAATATCATGCTGAGTCCTGGGCCCATAGTTTAAAGGATAGGCAGAAAAAGAATAAGTTGTTTTAAGCCATAGTGAGCTGTCACCTCATTACTGAGGCAAAATAGGGTGTACCTTGACAAAAGTATTGGAGAGAGAATTTCATTATTGAGAGGCAGAAGAATTAGATCATCTTAAGTGTTCTTTCCATAAATAAGATTCACTAATTAACAAAAATCATGATGAAAACCTAGGGTATTTTCCCTGTGGTGAACACACATTCAATTAGGCAGACCCTCCTAAGTACTTAGATTTTCCAGAATCAAAAGAGAGAAATGTAGTTCTAAAATAAATCAAGTTTTCCAATCACTGTCTAGTTTGAGTCAGTATCTAGTACTGCTTTGTTATATCTCTGTTGCTCTCATCAAGTAGTATCCAATGACCTGATAGGGCTAAAACAGCTTCCAGAGGTACCTAATTTATTTTCAGTGATGTGGTTGGGTACAAAGAGATAATATTTTTATAAGTTGTTACTGAAAATCTATAATTTCTAAAAGAGATATATATTGGGTGTGTTGATAAGTAGGGAAGAAAGACAAGATTGTCCTAGAGAAGCATGTGAAATATAAAAAGAACAAAGTATTTGGGTTAGGGCATGCACTGGAGGTCACTTGTATTCATATTTTAACATGGAAAGCTATAAACTCCATGAGGATAGGAATTTTTGTTCTGCTGATATATCCTAAGAATAATGCTTGATACATAGTATGTACTCAGTACATTTTTGCTGAGTGAATGATTATACCTCAATGACCTTTTTAGGATTATATTCATTGGCAGGTAAATGCTGGAAGGCATTACTATTCCCCTTCCTTCTTCATTTTCTGGGAGTGTAGAAACTCTCAATTTCTAATCAAAGTGATAAAAAGTCCCAGTACGACACTTTGTCTGTTGAAGTACAAGTCATGTGAAGTGACTGGCATTATCTCTCTCTGCATAGACAGGACTATTTTGCAAAAACAGCGACTTGTTCTGATTAAGTTATGATGTATTTAGTACACACTTCAGTAAGGGCATTAGACTGTTTCTTTCAAATGGAAAACCATGTACTTATTTGTATGGGATTTTTATTTGTTTTTCTGATAGAGGAGCTCTCATATCTGTGAACTGAAAGCACATAATTTTCTAAGTATCAAGCTTTGGGGAAGCAAATATATTTTCTTTCATCTACTGTTGATGATGATGATGGATGTTTTGTTTGCAGCTAAACAATATACGACCCAAATATTCAATGTAAAATGACCATATTCTTTAAGAATCATGTAAGAGCCATATCAGGCCTTTTATAATTTATGCCTAATTTATTTCTTTTCACTTCAGGGAATGGCACAAATGCTCTTAAAATTTTGGAAACCAACAGTAATGTCATAATGTAAAAAAGACTTAAATGAGGTGATTTTGTTTATTAAATGTTTATAATAATTGAGTGGTATATCCTCAAGACTGACTAGGGTGATTTCAGATGTAAGTTTAGTACCAGTTTCTTTGCAGTGATGGTGTGGTATCTATGTGGGGAGACAGTGCTTGGGTGCAGCTGTGAGCACAGCTACTAAGACTGGAAATGTCTGTGCCTTTATCCTATCATTGCTCTGTATCTTGTTCCAATTACACAGCCACTTTCTTCCACTCACTCCAAGGATCTCTTCATTCAACAAATACTTATGGACCACCTACTGGGAGCATCCATGAAGCTAGGGTGAGCCAGGGGCAGGGAGTGGGGATTTAGGGGGTACTCAACAGAGCAGTTCTGAGAAATAAGAATTTTAAGGTCTAAGTTTTATTAGAAGGAAAATCGGAGGTGGTGTGTCCTGGCAGAAGAAACAGAATTTGTGGAGGAGAAGTCATGGCCATCAGACTCAAGTGGGGAAATGGGGTAAAAAATTAGATAATGACTTTAAAGTAGGTAGCCTAGAATAAGCATGGTTTCAGATGCAGGCCAAGGCAAGAATCTCAGAATGAATTACAAACCAAAGTGTTTACAGCCTCGTTTATAATCATGGTGTGTGCTGCGATATTAAGCACATTAACATAAAGGATCTGTGCTGGCCTGTACAATGTTCTTCTAGTCATGGAGGAAAATATAGATAGAGCCTTGGTGACATTAAGTTTATAATCAAAAGGGAAATTTATTATCCAGATAGAAAGGAAGTGGTGTTTGAGAGGAATCGGTGGAAATGGCCTGAGAATTGGATTCATGTCAGGGGATACAGGGAGAGCCCACAGAAAAGTGTCATTTTCCATGAGCCTTAAAGGAGAAGCAAGATTTGCACATTTGGGAAAATATGAAAAGGGCATTCTAGGCAGAAGAGATGGAAAAACATATAATAGAAATTGAAAAAAGTAAGCAATCAAGTCTGTCTAAGCCATGTTGTTTCTTTACAGGAGGCTTGCTTGCATTTTGGGTAGAACAATTCTTTGTTGTGTGATACAGTCACAGTGGTGGGGCTCAGCCTTTTCTGGGGAGGTCCGAAAGCTCAGAATCGGCACCTCCCCCAGTCCAGTCTTTCTAATAACCAAAAGTGCCTTCACACATTTCCATAAGCCTCCTAGTAAAGTGGTGTTGCCCCATTTAAGAACCAGTGGGAGAGCAAGGTCTGTGGAAAGATAAGTTGTAGCCCTTAGTGCCAAGTGAAGTGGTTTAAGATCGGTTTCATAGATTTGGTTTAGTCACTACAGGTTTTGAGTAGGACAGTGACATCATCACAGCTGTGCTTTTGGAAGATTGATTTGAAAATTCTGTGTCAACTGAATTGCAAAAGGGAGAGGCATGACCTGCTGAAAGATAATTGAATATTACATGCAGAAGTCAGGGCCTGAATAAGAGATGTAAGAATAAAAATTTTTAAGATGGGACAAATTGCAAATGGATAATATAAATTGATCAGAAATTGAAAACAAATTAGATGATTGTGATAATGGAGGCGAAAGGGAATGAATTTGAGGTTTATAGTCTAGTACCTGGGAAGATAGTGGTTATATTAGAAGAAATTGGAAACAAAATGAAGAAAGGGACACTTTAGGACAGAAATGAATATATTTAAGTTACTACCAGAAGATCCACGTTGAGATAACAGCAAATAAAACTACAAGAACTTGAGATGTCATCACTAGATTATGGTAGCCATTCATATAGATATGATAATTAGAACCATAAATGTGGGATGAGATTGCTAAGAGCAAAATAAAAATAAAAGAATCAAAGGCATAACCTTAAGAAAACACATCTGGGAAAGAAAAGGCAGAGGAACCCCAAAAAGAACAATGAGCAAAGTAAGAGGAAAGTCAGGGAAGTGTGACTTGCTGGAAGCCTAGCAAATGGGAGCATTTCAGCACGGTGATCATCTAAGCCAGATACTCCACTGAGGTCCAGAGGGATGAGTACTGACAATTTGGAAATTAGGAAGTAAGCAGTCATCTTAACAAAATAATAGTTTCAGCAGCATTGTGAGAAATGAGGAGAGGGCAGGGGCCAGAAGCTACATTCCTAGATTTTTTCCCTCTTAAATTGAAAAGTAAACCTAATTGTGGAAAAGAGAATCACTGGGAAGCTCCTCTTGCAGACTTTTACCATAAAGTCCTACCATACTTTTTACTATCAGTTATTTTTTCTTCATTTGCATGTTTATTAATTGGTATATCATAGTTATATATATTTTGGGGATACATATGATATTTGTATACATAAACAATGTGTAATAATCAAATCAGGGTAATTGGAATATCCATCACCTCAAATATTTATCTTTTTTTGTATTGGAGACTCTACAAGTCTTCACTTCTAGCTATTTGAAGCATATAATAAATTATTGTCAATTATAATTTTCCTATTGTACTTTCTAATAGCGGAACTTACTTTTTCTATCTAACTGTATTTTTGTACCCATTAACCGACTTCTCTTTACTGCCCCCTCTTCTCTTTCCGGCCTCTGGTAACCACCATTCTACCTCCATGAGATCCACAGTTTTAGTGAGTAAGAACATGCAATATTTGTCTTTCCATGCCCAGCTTATTTCATTTAACATAATGACCTCCAGTTCAATCTGTGTGGCTGCAAAAGACAGGATTTCATTTTTTGTGGCTGAATAATATTCCATTGTATGTGTGCGTGTATATATACATGCATATACCACATGTTTTTTATTTATTCATCTGTTAATGAACACTTAGGTTGACTCCATATTTTGGCTATTGTGAACAGTACTGCAATAAACATGGTAGTACAGATACCTCTTTAACATACTGATTTCCTTTGTTTGGGGGTATATTCCTAGCATTGGGATTGCTGGATCATATGGTACTTCTATTTTTAGTTTTTTGAGAAACCTCCATACAGTTTTCCATATTTGCTGTATGACTTTAATATTCCCACCAACAGTGTACGAGCATTCTCCACATTCTTGCTAGTGTTATTTTTTGTCCTTTTAATAACAGCTATTCGTACTGGCCTGAGATTATATCTCATGGTGGTTTGATTTGAATTTCCTTGATGACTAGTTATGTCTTCTTTTGAGAAATGTTTATTCAGGTCTTTGGGCCATTTTTTTCCCCAACATGTCTAAATAAACTGTTATTGAAACACAGCCATGTGAGTTCCTTTACGTATTGTCTACAGTTGCTTTCATACAACAAGGAAAGAGACCATCCATCTAACCTAAAATAGTTACTATATGGCTTTTTTAAAAACTTCTTTAAGTTCAAGTGTACATGTGTGGGTTTGTTATATAGGGTAAGCTCATGTCATGTGGCCTGAAGCATTTGCTCCAGGACCATAACCCCATGGGCATTTTTACACACAAACTAGAGGCCATTCAAAAGATACACATGAAGTATATTCCTGGAGATTATTTTGTCACCCAGGTATTAAGCCTAGTACCCATTAGTTATTTTCCCTAATCCTCTTCCTCCTCCCACCCTCTACCTTCCAGCAGGCACTAGTGTCTGTTGTTGCCCTCTATGTGTCCATCTGTGTTCCTCATTTAGCTCCCACTTATAGGTAAGAACATGCAGTATTTGGTTTTCTGTTCCATGTTAGTTTGCTAAGAATAATGGCCTCCAGCTCCACCTATGTTAGGACATAGGCATGTCCTGCAAAGGACATGATCTCATTCTTTTTTATGGCTGCAGAGTATTCTATGGTGTATAGGTACCACATTTTCTTTATCCAGTCTACCAACTGATGGACATGTGCACTGATTCCTTGTCTTTGCTATAGTGAGTAGTACTGCAATGAACATACACATACATGTGTCTTTATGATAGAATGACTTATATTCCTTTGGATATATACCCAGCACTAGGATCGTTGGGTCAAATGGTATTTTGTATTTAGGTCTTTGAGGATTCGCCATGCTGTTTTCCACATGGTTGAAATAATTTACACTCCCACTAACAGTGTGTAAGTTGTTCCTTTTTCTCTGCAACCTTGCTGGCATCTGTTACTTTTTAACTTTTTAGTAATAGCCATTCTAACTGGTATGAGATGGCATCGGATTGTGGTTTTGATTTGTATTTCTCTAATGATAGGTGATGTTGAGCTTTTTGCATATTTTTTTTGGCCACATGTATGTCTTCTTTAGAAAAGTGTTCATGTCCCTTACCCACTTTTTAATGGGGTTGCTTTTTTGTTTCTTGTAAACTTATATAAGTTTCTTATAGATACTAGATAATAGACCTCTGGCTAGGTGTGATGGCTCACAACTGTAATCCCAGTACTTTGGGAGGCCGAGGAGGGCAGATCGCTTGAGGTCAGGAGTTTGAGACCAGCCTGGCCAACATGGTGAAACTTCATCTCTACTAAAAATAACAAAAAACAAACAAACAAACAGAAAATTAGCCAGACATGGTGGCACATACTTGTAGTCCCAACTTCTTGGGAGGCTGAGGTGGGAAGATCACTTGAAACTGAGAGGTAGAGGTTACAGTGAGCTGAGATCGCACCACTGCCGTCCAGCCTGGGTGACACAGTGAGATTGTCTCAAAAAAAGAAAAAGAAAAAATATAATAGATCTTTGTCAGATGTATAGTTTGCAGAATTTATCTCCCATTCTGTAAGTTGTCTATTATACTCTGTTGAATGTTTCTTCTGTTGTGCAGAAGTTCTTTAGTTTAATTATATCCCATTTGTCAATTTTTTCTCGTTGTAATTGCTTTTAGTGTCTTTGTCATGAAATCTTTGCCCTTTCCTGTGTCCAACATGGTATTGCCTAGGTTGTCTTCCAAGGATTTTATAGGTTGGGGTTATACATTTAAATGTTTAATCCATTTTGAATTAATTTTTGTATATGATGTAAGGAAGGGGTCCAGTTTCAACCTTCTGCATATGGCTAGCCAGTTATCTCAACACCGTTTATTGAATAGGGAGTCCTTTCCCCATTGCTTGTTTTTTGTCAGTTTTTTTTGAAGATCAGATGGTTGCAGGTGTGCAGCCTTATTTCTGGATACTCTATTCTATTCCATTGGTCTCTGTTTTTATTTTGGTGTGCTGTTTTGTTTACTGTAGTGCTATAGTAAAGTTTGAAGCTAGTAGCGTGATGCCATCAGCTTTACTCTTTTTACACAGGATTGTTTTGGCTATTTGGGCTGTTTTTGTTCCATATGAATTTTAAAATAGTCTTTTTATAATTGTGTGAAGAGTGTCATTGGTAGTTTAATAGGAATAGCATTGAATCTATAAATTGCTTTGGGCAGTATGGTCATTTTAAGAATTTTGAGTCTTTCTATTCATGAGCATGGGATGTTTCTCCATTTGTTTGTGTCATCTCTGATTTCTTTGAGCAGTGTTTTGTAATTCTCATTACAGAGACCTTTCACCTCCCTGATTACCTGTATTCCCAGATATTTTATTCTTTCTGTGGCAATTGTGGATGGGATTGCATTTCCGATTTGGCTCTTGGCTTGACTATTGTTGATGTATAGGAATGGTAGTGATTTCTGTACATTAGTTTTGTACACTGAGACTTTGCTGAAGTTTTTTTTATCAGCTTAAGTTTTGAGCTGATACTGTGGAATTTTCTAGATATAGGATCATGTCATCTGCAAACAGGAATAATTTGACTTTCCCTCTTCCTGTTTACATGTCCTTTATTTATTTCTCTTTCCTGATTGCTCTGGCCAGGACTTTCAATACTGTGTTGGATAAGGAATGGTAAGACAGAGCATCCTTATCTTGTGCTGGTTTTCAAGGAAGTGCTTCCCACTTTTGCCCATTCAGTTTAATGTTGACTGTGTGTTTGTCATAGATGACTGTTATTATTTTGAAGTATGTTTTCTCAATACCTAGTTTATTGAGAGTGTTTAACATAAAAGTGATATTGGATTTTATTGAAAGCCTTTTCTGCATCTATTGAGATATTCATGTGGTTTTTGTCTTTAGTTTGCTTATGTGATAAATCACATGTATTGAGTTGAATCAACGTTGCATCCCAGGGATGAAACCTACTTGATCGTCGTGCATTTGCTTTTTGATGTGCTGCTGGATTCAGTTTGCAGGTATTTTGTTCAGGATTTCTACTTCAAAATTTAAAGATATTGGCCTGAAGTTTCTTTTCTTTCTTTCTTTCTTCTTCTTCTTCTTCTTTTTTTTTTTTTTTTTTTTTTTTGTTGTCTCTGCCTATTTTGGTATCAGGATGATGGTAGCCTCATAGAATGAGTTAGAAGGAGTCCATTCTCCTCAACTTTTTGGAATAGTTTCAGGAGAAATGATACCAGCTCTTCTTTGGACATCTGGTAAAATGAGGTTGTGAATCCATCTGGTCCTGAATTTTCTTTGGTTGGTGGGCTATTTATTACTGATTCAATTTCAGAGCTTGTTATTAGTCTGTTCACGGATTCAATTCCTTCCTGGCTCTGTCTTGGCAGGGTGTCTGTGTCCAGGAATTTATCCACATCTTTGAGATTTTCTAGTTTATGTGCATAGAGGTGGTCGTAGTGTTTTCTGATGATTATTTGTATCTCTGTGGGGTCAGTGGCAATATCCTGTTTGTCATTTTTAATTGTGTTTATTTGGATGTTCTCTCGTTTCTTCTTTAATAGTCTAGCTAAAGGTCTATCTAATTTATTAATTTTTTCAAAAAACCAACTCCTGGATTCGTTGATCTTTTGAATGCTTTTTGGTGTCTCAGTCTCCTTCAATTCAGCTCTGATTTGGGCTGATTTGTTTCTTTTCTTCTGTTAGCTTTGTGTTTGGTTTTCTGTTGGTTCCCTACTTCTTTTAGTTGTGATGTTAGGTTGTTAACTTGAGATCTTTCTAACTTTTTGATGTGGACATTCAGTGCTATAAATTGTCCTCTTAATACTGTCTTAGCTGTGTCCCAGAGATGCTGGTGTGTGGTATCTTTGTTCTCATTTGTTTCAAATGAGAACTTGTTGATTTCTGCCTTAATTTCATTATTTACCCAAAAGCCATTCGGGAGCTGGTTATTCATATAATTAATTTGCATGCAATTATATGGTTTTAAGTGAATTTCTTAGGCTTGATTTCTAATTTGATTGTGCTGTAGTTTGAGAGAGTGATTGTTATGATTTCAGTTATTTTGCATTTGCTGAGGAGTGTGTTATGTCTGATTATATGGTTTATTTCAGAGTATGTGCCATGTAGTGATAAGAAGAATGTATTCTCTCTTGCTTTGGGGTGGAGAGTTCTGCAGATGTCTCTCAGGTCCATTTGATCCAGTGCTGAATTCAGAATCTTTGTTAATTTTTTGCCTCAATGATCTAATACTGTCAGTGAGGTGTTGAAGTCTCCCACTATTATTGCATGGGAGTCTACGACTCTGAAGGTCTCAAGGAACTTTCTTTATGAATCTGGATGCTCCTGTGTTGGGTGCATATATATTCAGGATAGTGAGGTCTTCTTGTTGAATTTAACCCTTTACTGTTATACAATGTCCTTCTCTGTCTTTTTTGATCTTTGGTTTAAAGTCTGTTTTATCTGAAATTAGGATTGCAACCTCCCTTTTTTCTGTTTTGCATTTGATTGGTAAATTTTTCTCCATTCCTTTATTTTGAGCCTATGGGTGTCATTGCATGTGAGTTGAGTCTTGGTTCTTTATTCAGCTTGCCCCTCTGTGTTTAATTGGGGAATTTAGCCCATTTACATTTAAGGTTAGTATTGGTATGTGTGGATTCGATCCTGTCATCATGATGTTAGGTGGTTATCATGCAAACTTGTTTGTGTGGTTGCTTTGTAGTGTCACTAGTCTGTATACTTAAGTGTGTTTTTGTAGTGGCTGGTAACAGTCTTTCCACATTTAGTGCTTCCTTCAGGAGCTCTTGTAAGGCAGGTCTGGTAGCAAGAAATTCCAGCAGTATTTGCTTGTATGGAAGGAATCTTATTTCTACTTCAATTAGGAAGCTTACTTTGGCTGGATACAAAACTCTGGGTTGAGATTTCCCTTCTACAAGAATGTTGAATATTGGCCCCCAGTCTCTTCTGGCTTGTAGGGTTTCTGCTGAAAGCTCCACTATTAGTCTGATGGGCTTCCCTTTGTAGGTTACTTGGCCTTTAACATTTTTTCTTTCATTTCGACCTTGAAGAATCTGATGATTATATGTCTTGGGGTGATCTTCTTGTGAAGTAGCTTACTGGGATCCTTCACATTTCCTGAATATTAATGTTGGCCTCTCTAGCTATGCTGGAGAAGTTCTCATGGATGATATCCTGAAATATGTTTTCTAAGTTGCTTATACTCTTTCCATCTCTTTCAGGGACACCAATGAGTCATAGATTTTGTTTCTTTACATAATTTCATATTTCTCCTAGGTTTTATTAATTCCTTTTCATTCTTTTTTCTCTATTCTTTTCTGACTGTCTTATTTCATAAAGCCAGTCTTCAACCTCTGAGATTCTTTCCTCAACTTGGTCTATTCTGTGATTAATACTTGTGATGGCATTATGACATTCTTTTAGTGTGCTTTTCAGCTCTATCAGGTTGCTTACGTTCTTTTCTATACTGGCTATTTTGTCTTTCAGTTTCTGTATTGTTTTATTCTGATTCTTAGCTTCCTTGGATTGGGCTTCAATGTACTCCTGCATCTTAATGATCTTTGTTCCTATCCATATTCTGAATTCTATTTCTGTCATTTCCACCATCTCAGCCTAGTTCAGAACCCCTGCTGGAGAGGTGATGTGGTCATTTTTAGGACAAAAGGCACTTTGGCTTTTTGAGTTGTTGGATTTCTTGTGTTGGTTGTTTTTCATCTTTGTGGACTAGTGTTTCTTTGGTCATTGAAGTTGTTGACCTTTGGATTTTTTTTGCTTTTATCCTTTTTGATGACCCTTAGGGTTTGATTATGGTATGAAGTGAATTCTGCCAACTGACTTTGTTTCTGGAAGATTTTAGGGAGCAAAAACTTAGCTCTCAGCTCCAGTACTGGGTGCTGTAACTCTAGGGGAGTGGAATGGTGCCCTGACAGTGTCCTTTGGCTCCTTGAGGCTAGAAATCTACTACAGTAGGGGGGCCGAGGTATTACCAGAATTCTAGTCAGTACTCTCTGATGGGTGGTGTCAGCCAAAGCATTTCGTACTGTGGTGACAGCAGGATCTGTCCTCATTCGCGTGTGTCAGCAGCAGTGGCAGCCACAGCATGGCAGGTGCAGGCTTATCGGCTGCAGCAGGGTGCTAATGGGTATCAGTGCACCTGCCTCCATGAGGGCATTCACCACCACAGTGGTGGAGGCAGCATGACTGGGGAATGGGGGGCCCCTGCTGGCGACTGTGCATGCAGTCACACTGGTGGTGGTGTTAGCATGGGGATTATTGCCCATTTTTTAATTGGATTTTTTGTTTTTATTTTTATTCTTTGTTTATGCTACTGAACTGTTTTAGTTCCTTATAAGTTCTCATTATTA
This sequence comes from Mandrillus leucophaeus, assembly GCF_000951045.1. Lineage (NCBI taxonomy): Eukaryota > Metazoa > Chordata > Mammalia > Primates > Cercopithecidae > Mandrillus > Mandrillus leucophaeus. The sequence goes on along the minus strand of NW_012110341.1, from coordinate 316,087 downwards.
ATTCCTTGTTGGATGGATAGTTTTAAAAATATTTTCTGCCATTCTGTAGATTGTCTCTTTACTTTGTTAATTGTTTTCTTTGCTATGCAGAAGCTTTTTTAACTTGATATGATCCCATTGATCTATTTTTGCTTTTTTCACCTTTGCTTACCTAAAAACATCTTCGCCCAGACCAGTGTCCTATAATGTTTTCCCAATGTTGTCTTCTAGAAGTTTCATAGTTTCAGATCTTATGTTTATGTTTTTAATCCATTTTGATTTGATTTTTGTATGTGGTGAAAGATGGGAATCTACTTTTATTCTTCCGCATATGAATATCCAATATTCTCAGCACCATTTATTAAAGGGATTGTCTTTCCCTGATGTATGCTTTTGGCACCCATGTCAAAAATCAGTGGCTGTAATAGTGTGGATTTATTTCTGTATTATCTATTCTGTTCCATTGTTCTATGTGTCTATCTCATGCTAGTACCATGCTGTTTTAGTTACTATAGCTTTGTAGTACAATTGAAAACCATGTAGTACGATGTCAAGCTTTGCATTTTTTACTGAGGATTGCTTTAACTCTTCAGTGTTTTGTGGGTCCATACACATTTTAGGATTTATTTTTGTAATTACCTGAAGAATATCATTAATATTTGATAAGGATTCTACTGAATCTGTAGATCACTGTAGGTAGTAGACACATTTTGATGATAATTCTTCAAATCTATGAGCATAGAATGTGTTTCCATTTTTTGGTGTCCTCTTCAACTCATTTCATCAGTGTTTTATAGTTTTATTTGCAAACACCTTTCACTTCTTCATTAAAGTTATTCCTATGTGTAATATATATTTTTAGCTATTGTAAATGTTACTGCTTTCTTGATTTTTTTTCAGATTGATCACTGTTAGTTTGCAGACACACTATTAATTTTTGTGTCTTGGTTTTGTATCCTGCAGCTTTGCTAAATTTATTAATCTATTCTAAGAGTTTTTTGGTGAAGTATGCCTTTCTAAATATAAAATCATGCTACATACAAAGAAGGATAATTTTACTTTCTTCCTTTTTAATTTGTACACCCTTTATTTCTTTCTTTTGCCTAGTTGCTGTGACTAGAACTTCCAGTACTATGTTGGATAAAATTGGCAAAAGTGGGCATTGTAGACTGGTTCCAGATCTTAGTGAAAAGGCTTACAGTTTTCCTCATTCACCATGATTGCTGTAGGTTTGTCACATATGGCCTTTATTGTATTGAGGTATATTTCCTCTATGCAAAATTTGTTGAAGATTTTTATAAAGGGATATGGAATTTTATCAAGAGCTTTTTCAATATCTATTGAAAGGATCATAGAGTTTTTGTCCTTGATTCTGTTGAAATGCTGTATCACATTTGTTGATTTGCATATGTTGAAAGATTCTTGCATCCCTGGGATGAATCCTACTTGATCATGGTGAGTGTCTTTTTAATGTATTGTTGGTTTTTGTTTGCTAATACTTTGTTGAAAATTTTTGCATCTATGTGTGTCAGATATATTGGTCTGTGGTTTCCTTTTTTGTTGAATCTGTCTAGTGTTGGTATCACGGTAATTTTTCAATATTGCCTTTTGTCTTCATAATCTACATAGTGCAGTAGGTTTTTAAGCAAATCTAGCAGCATTTTCTAAAGTATGTTTTTATACAGTGAACTCAAGCTTGTGGAGCTAAATATTAGTATGAGCTCTCACTATTATTAATAAGTAAGTAAATAAGATACCCTGGACTTGTGGTTGGTTCACACTTAGATTAACCTCAAATACATAAACAGATTTTTTTAAAAAAGCTTTAAAACTTAAGATACTTTTATGTAATTCAGAAGGTAATGTTAGTACTGAAAAATATTTTGCTCATAACATTATTTTTAAATGTCATTTTAAATGTGAGGCTGAAATGAAATGTCATTTGAGGCAGGATGTTTAAACAAATGGAGAATGTCTGACTATTTCTCCCCAGAACCTTGTCTTGAGGGTTAATATGAAAATTACCCATGCCCGTAAGTCCTAACAACTTCTATACCCAGTCATGACAAGTTTTCCAACCAAAAGACCTTATACAAATCTAAGCAATCATTTATGCTCTTCCTTGTACTACAATCAAGATTACAAATTATAGTTCTATAAATAAAAGTCTCTGGACTCTCATTTTATGTGTCGTAACTGAAAATGCTAGTGTCTCCTACATCCCAATTTAGATTTAGAGAGGTTTTCTGCATTCTGTTCAAGAGGAGAGTATTCTAACTTCATATCTACACTGAACCAAAAGTTTAGGACTGGCAGTTCACTCCAGGTTTCTTGGAGTGTATAAGCTGGTTGGAGCAGTGATCTGGGAAAGGCAGTGTTAAAAAGCAATGAACTAGACTTAAGCATAAATGTCACTAAGTCTATTATATGTACACCAATAGTCATTAGTTTTTCATTCTATACTTTCTATTTTTTTCTGTTCTAAGGCTGCATTTGTTAGCAATATTCTATAAAATAAGATTTGTCATTTTGGATTACACAAGGAGAATGGGACAAGGATAATTTAAAACAATCTAAGCAGTCCTACCATTACAGATGGTTAGTATAACAGACAGTGTGCAGAAACTGGGTCTAGGGAGCTGAAACAGAACTACATTGAGATCCAGAAGCTATAAGGTAATTGCTCCATAGGAAGAATGAACTGGTTTTGGGGAACTTGAGAGTCAAATGTTGCTTCTAGTAAGTAGCAAGGTATCAATATGATATTGCATAGTTTATTGTTTTAAAAGTAACTTTAATCTCTGTCATGCTTATGCAGAAGTAAAATAACTGTACTTACAGCACAATAAAATTCTACTTTTTTTTTTTTTTTTTTTTTTTTTGAGACGGAGTCTCGCTCCGTCGCCCAGGCTGGAGTGCAGTGGCCGGATCTCAGCTCATTGCAAGCTCTGCCTCCTGGGTTCACGCCATTTTCCTGCCTCAGACGAGGTTTCACCGTGTTAGCCAGAGCCACCGCGCCCTGCCAAAATTCTACTTTTTGCCAAATGGAGGGCAACATGAGTTAGATGCCTCACAAAATAAACTACCTTTTTTTTCAATTTCCCAATTTCTGCTCTTTGAAAGGTACATTAAAGTAATGAATCTGCTTTTGAACATGTAGATACCTTCTGGGCATGCTATGGTTGTGTGCTTGGTAAAAAAGTTTATAGAGGAAAAGATGACCTCTTCTCATGCCTCTGAGATCTGGCAGGTGCTTTCCTGGAGCTACCATGTTTAATTCTTGCAGTGGTCTTGTGACATACACATTATTGGACTCATTTTATTATAAAGAAGAAGAAATTCAGATATTTTAGGTAACTACTCCAAAGTTAAAGAACCAAAAAAAAAATGCTTTAGGATGTGAACACTAATAATTTTCTTGGTTTTAGAATTATTTCATCAGTCAGAGTTTAATTTATTCATAATTATATAATTCTCCAAAGAACATAGACTTTTCTACTACCCCTTGCTATAAAAGACGTGATAAAGAAAATATCCCAGGAATCTTACTTTTCAACATTTAAGTCTACAGTGCTTTTGACTGTCATATATTTAGGGCTTGCTATTTCATAATTCAAGGCCTTAGCTCCATTAGAAAGGATGTCAATATTACTTGACATTTATGTATCACTTTATTATTAAAACAAGCTTTACAATTTCTGTATCATAGTTGGTTAGGTTTGATATCAAGAGAGATTTTGTGGGTTTTGTAAGATTACACAGCAAAGAGGGGGAAGAAGTTAAAATACAATTCTCGCCAAATCATTTAACATCCTTATTTACTTAACAGGAACTCCCTGAGGTAAAAAATGATGGATCAATGTGTTATGCAATTTTGGCATAATATTTTCAAAAAGTCTAGTAGTCAAAGCTTTTGACTAAAAATTAAAAGGCTGATTTTTATGGGTGGTGTCTGGGTATAAAAGTGTATATTTCAAGATATTAGAGCAATATATGGTCCCTTGAACACACACATGAGTGATACTAGAAAAAACAATTTGACTGAATTTAAAGAATTGGATTATTTCAAGGTATATGTTCTTATTTTCTTTAAACTAATATTTTGTATGAAAACCTTCGTGTAGGATCCAAGGCAATATACTTAATTTTTAAAGAATTTACTATCATGAAAAACCATTTTTCTGAATATCAGATCTTTAATCAGTTAAATAAATTATGTAACTTAATGTGTTCCTCTTTAGGTTGTTAGTATAGGTGAGTTCAAAATAAATTTGAGGTTCTAACTGTATTAGCCTGGTTGTTAAATTTGCTTCTTTTGTCTACTTTGGTTTTCATTATTTATTACCATATCAACAATGACTTTGTACTATCTCAAGTCATTTTTCTAATCTGGCAAGTTATTAGCTACAAATGAATCATTGAATAAGAAGTGAACATTTCCCAAAGACTTTAGTTCTGGATCACGTAGTGACCTAAGGGAATGTACACTTACTCTGTCTCACATAGAGGTGCTATTGAATATTTTTGGTGGTGATGTTGAAGACATTTGAATTATGTTGTTGGAAAGTGGAGGCCAGAGAGGTTACTTAATATGTAGACTGGCTTAGTATAAATCTGGAAGGAACTGTGGTGAACAGTTTCTTTGCTTATGGTGCAGTTTCTTTTGAAGGCCTTGAAGCAAGCACTGGAACTCATTTCCTAAGACACTTTGAGGCTACTTATCCCCACCAATTTTTTTTTTACAAAGTAGAAGGAAAGAAAAACACCTGTAATGAGTTTTCAGAGGCTTATATGGTGTTACTAGATTTTTTCAGAATATATTGTTGTGTAATAAGAAATATTTCATGGGTAATCCAAAGTATAGGAGTTCTGGTATAGAAAAGCAAACTCTAGCATGGGGGCATCCTAGGAGAAATGGGCCAAAAATCGAAGGGAATATTACAGCCATGACTGCAAAACTGCCTGTCAGCATTCCAGGAATAATTCATGGTTGTGCTCTTAAGCGAATACTTAAGTTTATGGCCTTTGCCTATTAACCAACCTTTGTGGATGTTAAAGAGTTGACAGTTATCTTTCCATTTAAGTCTTTGCCTCTCTGAGTGGAATATACTGTCAACTGCCAATAAATAATAATCATTATTTCAGTTTCTGCCAGATGCTGCCTAGAAATCATGAATTCAAAGACAAACATTTGAAAGCCTGAACAAAAGTATAATTTCAGTCATTTGTTGCAGTTCTTTGTTGCTTTTCTCAAGAAAGAGCTTTTATAACAAATGTGTATATGCAAGGGTTTATTTCTGAGGTCTCTAATCTATTCCACTGGTCTATGTGTCTGTTTTTATGCCAGTACCATATTGTTTTGATTACTATACCTCTGTGATATAATTTCAAAATCAGGCAGTGTGAAGCCTCTAGGCTTGTTCTTGCTGAAAATTGCTTTGGTTATTTGGTGTATTTTGTGGTTCCATATAATTTACAGTTTTTTTCTATTTCTGTAAAAAAAATGCCATTGGGATTCTGATAAAGATTGCAGTGAATTTATAGATCACTTAGGGTAGTACAAACATTTGAACAATATTAATTCTTCCAATCATCGAACACAGATATCTTTCCATTTCTTTATATCTTCTTAAATTTCTTTCATCAATTTTTTCTGGTTTTTAGTATCCAGATCTTACATCTTTCCAGTTAGATTTATTCCTAAGTATTTTGTTCTTTATGTAGCTATTGTAAATAGAATTATTTTATTGATTTGTAGTTCATCATTAATGTATAGATACTCAACTGATTTTTTGTATGTTGACTTTGAATCCTGAAACTTTACTGAATTTTCCTATTAGTTCTAACAGTTTTCGGTGGCGTTTTTAGGGTTTCCTATGTATAAGACCATGTTGTCTACAAACAAGAACAATTTGACTTCCTCATATTAAGCTATTGAAGCTTAATATTATATTTTTTCATTTCATTAATTGTATTCTGCACAATTTGTCTTGTTCTTTTTTATTCATGTTTCCATCTTTTTGTTGAACTTCTCATTTTGTTCATGTATTGTCTTCTTGATTTTATTTAGGTGTCTATCTGTGTTCTCTGGTGGTTCACTGTGCTTTTTTAAAACAATTATTTTGAATTCTTTGTTAGACAATTGTTAGCTGTCTATTTCCTTGGGATTAGTCACTGGAGCTTTATTTTGTTCCTTTGGTGGTGTTACGTTTCTTTGATTCTTTGTGTTTCTTGAAGCTGTTCGATGGTGTCTTCACATTTGAAGAAGGAGTCATCTCCTTCAGTGTTTAGTGTCTGACACTGGTAAAGAAAAACTTTGACTGGTCAGCCCCGTTAGAGATTTGGAGGGTCTTTCAGACCTTTTAGTATGTAGAAGCACCCACTCTATTCCTCTTCTCTCTTCAAGGGGTAAGTATTTACATTTTGTATATTCTCTTGATCGTGCAAAGCCAGGCTTGGTGTTAAGAGACTCTCACTTATTTTTCTTAAGACAGTGTCCTGAATTGTTTAATATAGTATGATTCCTCCCAATCCAGCAGAGTCAAGCCAGCTGCTGATATTTGCTTGCCATCTTTGGGAGCTTGCACATGCTGTCTTGCAAAGGCTCAGATATTTTGTCTGTGGGTGAACATAGGGTACCATATGTAGTAGACAGCAGGGCTCTAACCATTTTAGTTGAGGGGCATAGAATCCTGAGAGCACTTATCAGTTAGTTGGAGGAGTCCACAGGGGTTGTGGGCAGAGATCCTAGTGGAGACCACCATGAACCAGCCAGTGGGATTTATGGCTGGTTGTTGAGATATACAAAAAGGCTGCCACGGCCCCTACCCCTTTTCCCTGTTCCTAGTGTCCCCAAGATCATTTCATTTTGCTAATCCCGTCAGTATTCTGGGTGGGATGAGACAGAAGTGGGTCTCCTAGGAAGGAAGGTAGCTGCTCCCACTTTTCTCCATGAGAGAAATTGTAGGATGAGGGGTAGTTATGAGTCACCATATCTTGCTGCACTTGAAAAATGAGTCAAAAGTCAACAAGGAGGCTGGGCGTGGTGGCTCTCATCTATAATTTCAGCACTTTGGGAAGTCGAGGATGACTTGAGGATGACTTGAGGCCAGACTGGTTTAAGACCAGCCTATGCAACATAGTAAAACCCCATCTCTAAAAAAAAAAAAAATAGCTGAGTACGGTACAGTGGTGCACTCCTGTAGTCCCATCTAGTCAAGGGCTAAGGTGGGAGGATCTTTTGAGCCCAGGAATTTGAGTCTGCAGTGAGACATGATCCTGCTACTGCCCTCTGGCCTGGGCAACAGAGTAAGTCTGTCTCTTTTAGAAGATAAATCAACAGGCCGGTGCGGCGGCTGACGTCTATAATCCCAGCACTTTGGGAAGCTAAGGCAGGCGAATCACCTGAGGTCAGGAGTTTGAGACCAGCTGGGCCAACATGGTGAAACACCGTCTCTACTAAAAATACAAAAATTAGCTGGGTGTGGTGGCATGCGCCTGTAATACCCAGGAGGCTGAGGCAGGAGAATCACTGGAATGCAGGAGGCAGAGGCTGCAGTGAGCCAAGATTGTGCCACTACACTCCGGCCTGGGTGACAGAGCGAGACTGTCTCAAAAAAATAAATTAAAAAGATAATAAAATAAATAAATAAATAAATAAATAAATAAAATAAATCAACAAGGAATATTTAACAACAATAACTATAAAGTCTACATTCAAACTAAATGCATCTTTTATGGGTCTCTCTTGGCACTCGGTGACATAGGTAAAGTGAAATTGTTTTTCACGTGCTTTTTAATGCATCTGTTCTTGGATTTTGGTGGTGGTTGTTATTTCACTATGATGCTGGATCGGTGGAATCTTAGTTGGATTCCTCAGCTCACATAAAGGTATTTTTGACCGTGGGTGTTTGTTAAAATTGGTATTTCTTCTGGGGGTTGAGGGTTGGGACCTCCAGTTCCACAATCTTGTTGATATCACTCAAACAAGATAATTATGGATAATAATTGCTAACATGCATGTAGCTCTTATATGTGCCAGACACAGTTATAAATAATTTTTATATATTAACTCATTTAATCCTTACAATAAACTTATGTGGCAGTTATTATTATGTATACATTTTTAAAAATAAGGAAAGTAAAGTACAAAAGATTCATGTAACTTGCCTAATTGAGAGAAAGAAGCTTAAGAGTTAAGGTTCATACTTAGATGATTTGGCTTCATAATCCATACTGTTGCCTACCATACTACATACTACTGTATCTGGAAAATCAGACAAATTATGAAATAGAAAGAGACTATGTGCAAAAAAAAAAAAATTCCTTGGTACAGATGGTGACATTTGAGTTGATAGTTTTATAGCATAAAGGAACAAACCATGTAAAATTCTAGAAGAGCTTTTCAGGCAGAAGAAACAAATGCAAAAGCATCCAGATGGGATGACTGCAACCTGTTTGAATGAAGAGATGCAGAGTTGAGTAGGGAATAGGGAAGACAGGGCAAGGACCAGATCATGTAGAGCTATGCTTTGGAAGGAGATTTCATTCTAAGGGTACTGCAGTAAAACAGGAAGAATTTAATCAGACCCATGATTGCTGCATGACAAACGGATTATAAGGGAAAAAGATGGAAGTAGGAAACTATTGAAATTGTCTGGGAAAGAATCATAGTGGATTAGCCAAAGGTGGTGGTTGTGGAAACACTGAAACTTGTCACATTGAAAAAATGTTTTGGAAAGAGTGGTAATAGGAATTAGTGGATGTAGAATGTGATAAAAGGGCATGGTGAGCTGTAGGCTCTCTGGGGTTCCAGGTCAGAGCATCAGAGTGGATAGTGTTGCCATTTACTGAGCTGGGAAAGATTTGAGGAGATGTCATGAGGTGCAAGGGAGAAACAAATTCTGTTTGGTCAATATTAGGTTTCAGATACCCAAATGGAAGTGTCAAGTGGCAGAGATATTTCTACTTTGAAGTTCAGAGAAGAACTCTAGGCAGGAAAACTTGGAGTCATTAACATTTTGGTGATATTTAAAACCATCGGTTGGAATAATATAACATAGAGGGAGGATTCAGCCATCAGAAAAGGAAAGCAATGGGGCCTGTTCAAAATTCAACTATCAGGGAAGGAGTAATCTACAGAAAACAACTGAGAACGAATAGCCGAAGAAGGAAAAAGAGAATCACGAGATTGTGGATAGTGGAACACTAAAGAATTAGTTTCAAGAAGGATGTGTTTAACCTACGGCAATTCCTGCTTGAGACCTTAAATATAATGAGAACTTGAGACTGGATTTTGGTCACAAACAGAAGTAATAAAAACATTTTGCTTCAATGTGACTTTGGCAATTATGGCTCTGTATGCTAATTACATTTCTAAATAAGGTGGTTTAAGGGACACTTAATGTAGTGATATTCAAAGTGTGGTCCCAGACCAGGAGTATCAGTATCACCTGGAAACTTAGAAATGCAAATATTGAGGCCCTAAATCTACTGAAACAGAAACTTTGGTGATGTGGTCCAACTGCGTTTTGATCATCATCCAGCTGATTCTGATGCAAACTACAGATTCACCTGGAGCCAGTGGTGTACGTGAGTGGCCTAGTATAGAGTCTAGGGAGCGAAATGTGCACTTTTATTCACAACTCTATGTCATCAGTGACTTCAAATTGACTGTGGTGGCAGTAGAGAAATCAGAAAAGTCAGAAATCTTCAATGTTACAGATTAGTTCTGTTCTTACCCTGCCCTGCCACCATCACCAACACACCAATATTGGTGAATTCAGTATGTCAAGCTAGATCCTATGAATTGGCTTTTCTAATAAATTCTTACATGATACTGATGCAATGGTCAAAGTCCCACACATTGAGAATTATCAAAACTAATTTTTTTTTATTCCATAATATGTCTCAAATATTCTTTCCTTTCCCTCTTATAAATTTCTTGTGGCATGATTCTGAAAATTGTTATTGAATTTGCCGCCTTCTCCATTCACCATAATGGGTGAATTCAGAACTTTTACTCTGTTATCATTACCATTATTTCAATCTAGATTTTCATTGCTTCTGGCCTCTATGATTACAGTAGCTTACCTCCTACCTCCATGAAAGCCTTCTCTAACTTATCTGCCTAATATACTTACCCTGTGTAGACACTTCGGTGTCTCCCTCCTCTTTCCTCCAAACCTTGACATAAAGTCATCCAACGGCTGCTATTGCTTTCTGCATCAATTTCCATCTCCTTTTATGGTTTTAAAACCCAGCACAAATTACCAGATATTCCTCAGTCCACACTAACATATATCCATCCCTTCATCTTTTAAATTTACTGATTATATTTCCATGTCTCAGCTTTTGCTTATAACCCTGTAGAGGACTGGCCTATGTTTATTTAATTCTATATGTTTTGACTCCCCACATACATTCTATCTGTCATATACATTCTGATACAATGATATATTTTATCAATGTGGTCTTTAATTATATATTTGTGGCTAGGATGGAAAAGTGGAGGTTGGATGATAGTGCAATTGGGGAACATTGCAAGAGGTTAACACAAAGGGTTTCGGTAAGTAGGTAAATTTTATCCTAAAGGAGATTCTGAACTTGCTTATGTCCTTTTCACATATTTTTTGAAGAAAGGAAAATAATCTGGCATTTGTGGAACCTCTTTCCTAAAAACTGTGATAACATTTTTTTTCACGATCTTATTTTATTTGTATTCTTACAACAATCCTATGAAAAGTATTATTGTATGGGTCTGTTAAAAAACCACATATCTAATTTATTAAATTTGTGGTGAATGTAAATTCAGGAGGAAAATCTAATGTTATGGATGATTGAGTCATGAGGCATCTTTTTTTTTTTTTTTTTTGCCAAGCTAGAAGAATGATTCAGAAATCAACAAGGAACATTTAACAGCAATAACTATAAAGTCTACATTCAAATTAAATTCATCTTTTATATTTATAAGTTCTTACAAATTTGCTTAACTGCAGTTCATGAGAGAGGTCAAATAAAACTTGCTAAAACTCAATATGAGCTGATAGGGTTATACACGGGCAATAAAACTAACATACTTTTATTCTGCAGTTTAAAAAATATAGTGTTCAGATCAAGAAAAAGATTTTTTCCTGTATATTCTTAACTTGCCAATGCTTATTTGGAGTATTGTATTATTTCTGAATATTATATTTAAGAGGATTTTAACAAAGTATAGAGCAAAAAAGATGATGAATATCAGGATGGCATCATTATCATTGCTGACAGGATAAAGAGAGAATACTATGTGAGAATATTATTGCTGCATTAAAATTCTACCACATGAAAGGGCTGGAACATCTGAGAGTTAGCTAAAGATGAGTGGATAGCTGGAAATAAAAGAGGAGTAAGTTTCAGGTCAATGTCAAGAGCATCTCTTCTAGAGTCAGAGCAACCCAACAGAGGAATGGGCTGCATTAAGAACAGTGATCAAGTAAAGCAATTTCCATCATTAATGATTTTGAGATTTTATTATCTCTCTCATGTTGCCTTCAGGCTGCTCTTATTCAAAATATCATCTTTTCCTTCTGATATGTAATTTCACTGATGGACCATATTTAATTTTTAAGGTATTTAATTGCTCTTTATTCCATGTGCATTGATAATATTCCCAACAATCTTCCTTCCACTGAAAGTTCCCAAGGGGGGAAAAATATGTTTTATATACCACTCAGTACTATTCTGAACACATTGCTGGAGTTCAATAAACACTTGTTGACTGATTGGTAATTTTCCAACCTGCTGAGGCTGCTCTCTTTTGCAAGGACAATTATAAACATTTCTATGAGCCAACTCAAGTTCTTAAAATGATACAGATGATGTTCTGTTCTTTCCCGCTTCAATAGCAATCACACTGCAGAAACCAGTGTCAGCAAAATGGGACAAAACTGTTGTTTTGATTTTCTTAATAAGAGGAGACAGGAAAATAATTCTCATTTAAAGCCACTCCCACTCAGTAAACCGTATTAAATTGTACTCTGTGTGAAAAACTAAGTCCCTGTGTTTCTAGATTCTACAAACAACTAAGATGCTTCAGATACATTAGCAATATCATCTCTTTTTATATCTGCACATATATAAGCCATTTTTCTCCCTCTATTAATCAAATGCATTATCAGTTAGGAGGATATTTTATGGCCTTTATAATTATAATTTTTCTAATACTTTATTTTTTCCCTATTTAGAACTACTGAAAAGTATTTTTCTCCCTCTGGAAATAAGGCAAACTATAACTAATTTTAACATTATCTTCACATATTACTTGACTATGTTAAAATATAAATGCCATAGCAATTTTAATACATGAAATCACTCTGACTGAATCAAATATAAGGCTGACTTTCTGATTCATGGTCCTCATTTTTCTCATTGTTGTATATTTTCCTAATTCACTTTTTAGACTATTTTAACAGAATCATAATCAGATTTGTATCTAGATGGATGTATGTTGTTTTAATTATACACTTTGATAAATGGTAGGATAATCTGAATTTCACTTTTGTCTCAAAATGAAATATGTAATGTGTCTTTTGCCGTTATCCAGTTGTCTGGTATGTGTGATTTCATATTTCATGTATGTAAAACCTAGAAAGAGCAGTGGGCTTCCAGTCTGGAAATGGGTGCTCTAGTCTTCTTTCACAAATTAATGGTGTCGCTTTAAGCAAGTCACTTGAATCTTAAACTCTCAGATTCTTCAGTCCCTCCTTCGTAAGTGGGTGGATTTGGACTAGACATCTAATAGTCCTTCTAGATTTAATATTCTATTTCAGGAAGCCTTTAACCTAGTTTATACCTGTAAAACATACTTTAAACATATAACAGATATTTTACATTGTAATTTGATTGAAACAATATCATTGAATTAGCAGTTTACAAACTTCAATATTATTTAAACGTATTTTATGCTACCAAACTTTTTTTTCAAAAAAAATCTTACTCCTTTCAGTATTTCTTTATACTCCTTAAGAGCGAAGTAATTTATTTTTTTCTACTTTACTGTTGAAAAAAATAACACAGTTAAGGCAGCATTTATGATGGGAATCACGAAAACAATTCATGTATCACAGTACACTGAGCCCACTGGCTTTATTCCCATTGAAATGTGTGGGATGGTCCTTCCTTTTATCTGATTAACACTGTTTTTAAGTGATCTTATCTAAGGCAAAAAGCAATGGAAACAAATGATGAGTCAAAGCCTGTTAAATCATGTGTTTTACAACAGATTAAACAGCTGCCATTATTTCTGTTAATATGAACACATCTCAACTTGAATGCCGTTTCTTAAGACTGTGTATTCCACTCTTGAAATTGTAACAAGGAATGGGTGCTTTTATCACTGAGGAGTTAAGCCCAGTCAAATATGTGTGCTAGTTTTCTAACCCAAGGGAGGGGAAGCTCCTTGATATTGATGTGCAATGATAAGTAGAGGAACAACCATGGGTGTTTATAGTAAGGAGAAAATGTTAATGTGGAAAACACTATTGGTTTTTCCCATGTCTATTTCACTTTCTCAGTTTCATGGGGCAGGGGTGGGTACTGATTAACCCAAACCAACTCTCGTATTGGGCATGGACATATATTGCCACAAGCAGAGTGAAATAGAAGAATTTCATTAGCTAGCTAGGGAACTTCCCACCCCTTTCATCCCTCTTTCTTTCTTCTGCTTCCCCCCTCCTCTATTTATCCCCATCTTCTCCCTGACGCCCCTCTCTCTGAATGTGATGTGACCAAGGACACTTCTAAACCTAGGAGTCACTGGAAGCCCTCTTATAACTATAAAAGAAACCAACTTCAGGACAACATGAAACTCAGAAAACACAATGTAAATCAAGGGAAAAGAAAAATAAGATACATTTTAAATGACATTGTTGAGCTGTCAGATCTATCCTTACTTAAGAAACAAAACTAGAAGTTTTCTATTACCTGAGTTAAAAAATGTATTTAATTACTAGTCTATTTGAGTTAAATTTTGGGTTTTTATCACCAAAAGCACTTTAACTGATGTTGGCTTCAGACAGAGGCCTTTTTTTTTTTTTTTTTTTTTTATCTCCACTATACTCCCACTAGCAATATCATGACAATATCCTTATAATTATGTTCAATTTTAATGAATTTTTGCCTTGTCCATCCTCAAAAGTCCAACTCCTACTTTGTGCCTTAGATCACCCAAGATTTCATGCACCTAATAATGATGCTCAATAAATTTCTCATCTTTTGTTCCCATTCAAATGTGCTGGTATTCTTCCTTTTCTTTGTGTCTGACTTTTGGATTATGAAAGTGATAGGATAATTAGATAAATGAAATAGGGTGGATATGCTAAGTAGTCTTCAGATGCGTACCCTAGCCTATAAAGGAAAACCTATCAGACTAATAGCAGACTTCTCAAATAATGTAACAGACCCCCAGATGATGTCACATAGAAGCATGCTAAGTTGCAGGTGTTTTAAGAATTGTATTAACCGAAAATCTGGCCTATGTGTTATTTAAAATGGCCCAGTGGTATGGAGGCATTGTTAGCATGCTTCTCCCACTTGGAAAGACAAAATACTGTGTAGAGATTCACGCTGTGCACTTCTTTCTAAGAAGCAACACAGGAACTTAACAGAAAAACTGAAAGAAACTACAGACCCTTTGAAAGAAGAAACAGCAGCCTACACTGTGAACCAGATGGAAAACTGTGAGTCTCCAGAGTGTGAGAGGGGGAGAGCCTGCCACCGTGACACACACTCCCACCAGAGAGCCGGGCAATTCAGGCCATGGAGGGAGATCTTAACGCTACCTAGTGCTGCAGCTGATTTAGTGAGTGATGGGGTGAGAAGAAGCGGTATCAGGATGCACATTGCCTGCACTCTCACACTGCAACAAGGACAGAGGGAAGCCATTCCTGATCCTGCCTCACAGGGGACCTCACAGAAGTCTACCAGCTAAGTCAAGCTGAAGTCACAGGTTGAGAGAAGCTCCCAACTGAGATATGAGATTATAACCTTGAGTGAGGATGAACCCTGTTGGCCAGAACTGAGGGGCAAGTGGGAAGTTTGCTACAGTCATGGGCGCCGGAGCCGGGCACTCCTGCTTCACAGGTAGACCAGAAGGGGTGTGGCCTGAAAGCTGTGGTTTCAGTCTCCACTGGGAAGGCTTGTGGCCTGGGGCAGTTTTTAGTTCAGGCTACCTGGAACCCAGCCTGCTGCTTTTAGCGAATACAATACTGTGAGTGGGATACATGCCTTACCAAGTGCATGGAAGCTGAGTGGGGCTTACTGCTGCTTGCTAACCCCTGCATCCCATGAGGATTTTTCTGTGCAACAAAGGCAGCTGTGCTACTCCCTGAAACATTACACCAGGGTAGCCAAGGAATTGACTTATGATCCCCATTGGGGCCGCCGCTTGTGCCTGCATGTGGGGAGCCAGAGCAAGGAGTTGCCTGACCTAGCCCATACCCAAATTTGCCCCTCCACCTGCGCTAGTAGCACAATGCAATATACAGGGATGTTTGGGAGCTCCATGACCCTACCCATTACCTGAGACGCAAGAGTATCTCCCTGAGTGACATAAAGCAAGCACAAATTCTACCACTACCTCCATAGCTGGTGCTTTTCTACAAGTCATGACCTACTGGCTGGAGGCCAACTGGCACAGCCCATTAAAACATCTGTAGAAACAGTAGCACAGCACTCAGGAAGCAAAGAACTTTTATGCAACCTCAGCTATTGCCATTGCCAGTATCACCTTAGCTAAACAGGAGGGCTTGAGTCTGTTGTCTATGTGCCCAAAACATTACTACTACAGCTGGCATTTGAGAAAAACAAAACACTAAAGCTATTTATAACCAAAGAAATATCAGAGTCTGTATCACTCCCCACCCACCCCCATCAGAGATAATGCTGGCACCTGGTGTGGGGAAACTAGAGGATAGGTCACATCACTGGATCCCTTGCAGACATTCTCAATACAGCCTGAATTGTGGCAGCCCCACTGGACAGCTAGACCTAGAGGAGCAGTAGAATTCAGAGTAGTATGGCTTTCAAGGACTACTATTTGTTTGGGAAAAAGTAGTGAACCACATTAAGGGAACATCCCATGGTATGAAAGAAAGCAGACCACGAGCCTTGAGTCCCTGAACCTCCCATATGTGAGAAGTTTCTTTTGGCAGAGACACAGTGCGGTGCTGGGCTCAGTGGGGAAAGTCTGCAGCTCTACCCCAACAGTCAAATAACCCTCATGAAGGGTCTGAGAAGGTGATTTCTTTTTCCCCTCACCCAACACTGCAGAGAGCTGGGGCTTCTCTCATGGGAGTTCGGCATGGATGCATCTGTAGACAGACTTTCTGGAACACTTCAAGGTTACTGTATCCCACAGGAATTGTGCCATCCAGGTTCAGATTTACACAAGAGGTAGAGCTACTACCCTTCTCTATAGGAAATCAGCATTCTTGCAGTTAAAAAGAGGTACCTGTTTGACCTGAATAGCTAGAACACCAGGTCAGGAGTGTGACTGGGAGGTGGATTGCTTTCCTGCTTTGCCTGGAAGGAGAGCTGGGGTGGCTCCCTCACTTCCCCCTGAAAAGACCTCGGTGCATTTCACGAGGAGCTTTGCCAGCTGCCTCTGTCAAGGCTGGGACTTCTTCCAACCATTGGATATTGCATTTACCCATCTGCTTTAGCCACAACCTGTGTTTACCTGTGGGCACCTCCTACTGGCCTGAAGCCTGAACTACTCAACCCAGTGAATAAAATGCTGGAAGAAAAACTTTTATAAGTGTACGCCACTGGGAAACAAAATAAGCTTCATGAGACCTCTGCCATTCCAGCCCCTTAAGAGACAGTGAACCTACTCACACACCCAGCCCATTGCCACTACAACTGGCATCTGAGAAAGACACCTCACAATGATTCTCTGTAACCAAGGAACTCATACAGTCTTTGCCACTTGAAACCACCCAGAGCTGAAACCAAGTGTAAATAAACTATAAATGTTAAAGTCACATCCTCAAGGGGGAAAATTTTTTTAAACCCAATTGAATCAAAAAATAATTTTAAAATGATTAGAAGAAATAGTCAACACAAATGAGAAGGAACCATAAAAACAATTCTGGAAACATAAAAAACACTTGAGTTGTTCTATGACAACTCAAAAAAATCACACTAACTTTCCAGCAGTGGATCCAAATCAAGATGAAATCTTTGAAATACCAGATAAAGAATTCAAAAAGTTGATTATTACATTAATCAAGGAGACACAAGGAAAGTTGAAAACCAACATAAAATACCAGATAATAATAAAAAAGTTGATTATTATGTTAATCAGGGAGACACAAGAGAAAATTGAAAACCAACATTTTTTTTTTAAAATTCAGGACATGAATGAAAACTTTTCTAAGGAGATGGATATTTTAAAGGGAAGCCAAGCAGAACTTCTGAAAATGAAAGACTACACATTTCAGCAACTACAAAATGCAGTGAAAAGCTTTAAAAATAGATTAGATCAAGCAGAAGAAAGAATTTCAGAACTCAAAAACAAGGCTTTCAAATGAACCCAGTCAGCAAAAGTAAACAAAAAAGAGTTAAAAGAAGAAGAAAAGTCTCAAGAAATATGTGGATTATATAAAATGGCCAAATATAAGAATTGTAGATATTTCTGAGGGAGAAAAAGTAGCAATAATTTCAAAAGCATATTTGAGGAAAAATATCCAGGGAGGAAAACTTCCCTGGAATTGCTAGTAATATAGACATCCAAATATAAGAAAGTCAAAGAACTCCTGAGAGACTCGTTGCAAAAACAAAACATCACTAAGGCATATACTCATCGGGCTATCTAAAGTCATCATGAAGGAAATAATTCTAAGAGCAGTAAAATAAAAGCATCAGGTAACCTATAAAGGAAAACCAATCAAACTAACTGCAGACTTCTCAGCAGAAACCTTATAAGCCAGATGGAATTGGGGTCCTATCTTTTGTCTCCTGAACAGAATGACTGTTGGTCAAGAATTTTGTGTCAGCAAAACTGTATCATAGATAAAGGAGAAATAAAGTGTTTCTCAGACAAATAAATGGTGAAGGAATTTGTCAATACTAAACCAGCTCTGTGAGAAATGCTAAATAGAATTCTAAATCTTGAAACAAGTTGTTGTTACTCATCAGAGCAAATACTCCTGAAAGCATAAAATTCATAGGGCTTATAAAACAATAACAATATGAAGAAAACAAAGTCACTAAGTAACAATCTATATGATGACTAGAACAGTACCTCACATCTCAATGTTTAATGTAAATGGTCTAAATACTCTACTTTAAAAAGATGCACACTGACAGAATGGATTTTAAAAATTTACAAGCCACATAGATACCCACTATCTTCAGAAGACATACCTCACATGTAAGGATTCTTATAGATTCAAGCTAATGGAGTGAAAAAAAGACATTTCTTGCAAATGGGAGCCAAAAGCAAGCAGGAGTAGCTCTTCTTAAAACAAATAAAATAGACTTTAGAGCAACAATACTAAAAAAAGACAAAGAAGGTCATTATGTATTTAAAATAGGATACATTTAACAAGAAGATATAACATTTCTAAATTTATAAGCACCTAACTCTAGAGCTCACAGATTCATAAGGCAATCCCTACCAGTTCTAAAAAAAGAAAATACATAGTAACACAGTAGTAGTGGGAGTCATCAACACTCCGGTAACAGCAACTAGGGAGATCATCAAGGCAGAAGGTCAACAAAGAAACACTAGACTTAAATTGCAGTCTAGAAAAAAATGAGCCTAAGAGATATTTATAGAACATTCTATTCGAGAACTGCAGAATATACATTCTTCTCATCAGCACATGGAAGATTCTCCAAGATAGATTATATGATAGGCCACTAAATAAGTTCAATAAATGTTTAAAAATCATAATCATATTAAGT
Source organism: Mandrillus leucophaeus (assembly GCF_000951045.1). Taxonomy (NCBI): domain Eukaryota; kingdom Metazoa; phylum Chordata; class Mammalia; order Primates; family Cercopithecidae; genus Mandrillus; species Mandrillus leucophaeus. Next base: position 297,160 of record NW_012110341.1, on the reverse strand, counting down.
TTCTTGTCAGACCACGGTAAAATAAAACTAGAAACCAATTCCAAAAGGAACCCTCAAAACTATACAAATACATAGAAATTAAACAATCTACTCCTGAATGATTTTTGGGTTAACAATGACATCAAGATGGAAATTTAAATTTTTTTTGAAATGTATAACAACAGTGACACAAATTATCAAAACCTCTGGGATACAGCAAAAGCAAAACTAAGAGGAAAGTTTATAGTGCAAAATGCCAATATCAATAATTCTGAAAGATCACAAATTGACAACCTAACAATACACCTGAAGGAACCAGAGAAATAAGAACAAAGCACACCTAAAGCTAGCAGGAGAAAAGGAATAATAAAGATCAGAGCAGAACTAATTAAAATTGAAACAAAAAAAAATCCAAAAGACCAATGAAAGAAAAAGTAGCTTCTTTGAAAAGATAAAATTGTTAGAACACTAGGTAGATTAAAACCAAGACAAGAAGGGAGAAGATCCAAATAAGATTAATTATAAATGAAAATGGAGACATTACAACTGACACTACAGGTATACAAAAGATCTTTTGGGATTACTGTGAAGAGCTCTGTGCACACAAACTAGAAAATTTAGAGGAAATGAATTAATTCCTGGAAATATACAACCCCCACTAGCTTGAATCAGGAAGAACTAGAAATCCTGAACAGGCCAATTAGTAGCAGTGAGATTTAATCAGTAATTTACAAACAACAACAATAACAATGACAACAACAAACACCAGTACACTACAAACAAATAAAAATGGTCCAAGGTCAAATGAATTCACAGCCAAATTCTACCAGACCTCCAAAGAACTGGTACTAATTTGATTGAATCTATTCCAAAAGATTGAGAAGAAGAGAATCCTCCCTAATACATTCTACAAAGCCAGTATCACCCTGGTACAATGCAAAGAAAAGACTGAACAAAAAAAGAAAACTACAGACCAGTATCACTGATGAATACAGATGCAAAAATGCTCAACAAAATAGTAGCAAACCAAATCCAACAGTGTATCAAAAAAATAATCCACTGTATTCACATGGGTTTCATTTTAAGGATGCAGAGATGGTTTAACAAATTCAAGGGAATGAATGTGATTCCTCACATAAACAGAATTTTTAAAAATAAATATATGATCATTTCAATAGATGCAGAAAAAACATTCAATAAAATCCAGCATGACTTTATGATTAAAAACCCTCAACAAACTAGACATAGAAGAAACATACCTCTAAATAATAAAAGCTGTGTATTCCAAACCCATAGCCAACATCACACTGAATGAGAAAAAGTTGAAAGTATTTCCCCTATTAACTGAAACAAGACAAGCATGCCCACTTTTATCCCTTCTATTCAATATAGTACAGGAAATCCTAGCCAGAGCAATCAGACAAGAGAAAGAAATAAAGGGCATTCGATTTGTAAAACATGGAGTCAAATTATCTTTGTTTGCCAATGAAATGATCTTATATCTAGAAAACCTTAGGGACTCTTCCAAAAGACTCCTAGATCTGATAAATTAATTCAGCAAAATCTCATTACAAAACCAATGTACATAAATCAGTATTGCTGCTATACATCAACAACAACAACCAAGCTGAGAATCGAATAAAAAACTCAATCCCTTTTACAGTAGCTACAAAAAGATAAAATATCCTAGAACATACTTAACCAAAGAGGTGTAGTATTTCTACAAGAAAAATGAAACATTGCTGAAATAAATTGTAGAAGACAGAAGCAAATGGAAATACATTCTTTGCTCATGGATTAGAAGAATCAATATCATGAAAATGACCATACAACCCAAAGCAATCGACAGATTCAATGCAATTTCTATCAAATTACCAACACTATTTTTTACAGAATTAGAAAAATCAATCCTAAAATTCACACAGAATCAAAAAACAGCCCAAATAGTCAAAGCAACCTAAACAAAAAGAACAAATCTGGAGGCACCATATTACCTAACTTGAAATTTTACTATAAGGCTATAGTAACCAAATCAGCATGGTACTGATATAAAAGTAGATGAATGGAACATAATAGAGATCTCAGAAATAAAACCAAATACTTAAAACCAACTGATCTTTGACAAAACATACAAAAACATAAATCAGAGAAAGGACATTCTATTCAATAAAGGGTTCTAGAAAAATTGCATAGTCACACGTAGAAGAAAGACACTGGATCTCTGTCTCTCACTCGGTACAAAAATTGTCTTTACCTTGACTAAAGACCTAAAGCTAAGACCTGAAACCATAAAAGTTCTAGAAGAGTACCTAGAAAAAACTGTTCTGGACACCAGCGTAGGCAAAGAATTTATAACTAAGACCCCCAAAAGCAAACCCAACAAAATAAAAATAATGAATAGGACTCAATTAAACTAAAAAGCTTCTGCACAACAAAATAAATAATCATTACAGTAAACAGACAACTTAAAAACTGAGATGTGGACAAAAGACATGAATAGACATTTCTCAAAAGAAAATATACAAATGGTCAACAAACATATGAATAAATGCTCAACATCACTAATTATCAAGGAAATGCAAATTAAAACCACAGTGTATAACACCTTACCCGAGCCAGAATAACCATTATTAAAAAGTAAAAAAATAAAAAACAAAAACCAGATGCTCAGGTGGATGTGGTGAAAGAGGAACACTTATATGCTGCTGGTGGAAATACAAATTAGTACAACCTCTATGGAAAATAGTGTGGAGATTTCTCAAAGCTAAAAGTAGATCTACCATTTGATCCAGGAATCTCGCTACTGGGTATCTACCCAAAGGAAAAGGAATTAATATATCAAAGAGATGCCTGTGTGCATATGTTTATTGCAGCACAGTTCACAATTGCAAAGATATGCAGTCAACCTAAATGTCCATTAACCAATGAGTGGATAAAGAAAATATGATGTATGTATACCATGGAATACTACTCAGCCATAAAAAGAATGGAATAATGTATTTTGCGACAACTTGATTGGAACTAGAGGCCATTATTTTAAGTGAAGTAACTCAGGAATTGAAAACCAGATACTGCAGGTTCTTTCTTATAAGTGGGAGCTAAGCTACGGGTATGCAAAGGCATACAGAGTGGTATAACAGACGTTGAAGACTTAAAAGGGGTGAGGGGTAAAAATGAAAAACTACCTATTGAGTACAATATATGCTATTCAGATAATGGGTGCACTAATATCCGAGACTTCATCATTATACAATTCATCCATGTAACTAAGAACCACTTTTACCCCTAAAGATTACACTTACCAGGCAGTAACGAGGCAGCCGTCGTCTTCTTCTGCTAAAGAAGTTTCAGAAAAAGCCAACTAAAGCAGAAGTGTGATCCCGAATTTTAAATATGATCCAGACTCTTTTAACAAAATAACCAAAATGTCTTTGTTTCATTCAAAAATCACTTGTCATATCAAGAACCAGGAAGATCGCAAGCTGCATTTTAAAAATACATTTAATAGATGACAGAGAGGTTAGAATTATCTGACAAAGATTTCAAAGTAGCTATCACAGAAATGAATGAACAGACTGGGTGCGGTGGCTCATGCCTGTAATCCCAGCACTTTGGGAGGCCGAGGCAGGCGAATCACCTGAGGTCGGGAGTTCGAGATCAGCCTGACCAACATGGAGAAACCCCGTCTCTACTAAAAATACAAAATTAGCCGGGCGTGGTGGCACATGCCTGTAATCCCAGCTACTAAGGAGGCTGAGGCAGGCGAATCACTTGAACCTGGGAGGCAGAGGTTGCAGTGAGCCGAGATCATGCCATTGCACTCTAGTCTGGGCAACAAGAGTGAAACTCCATCTCAAACAGTCATAGACAAATGAAAAAACATCACCTATTTCAAAATTGGTTGAAGAGAAGATTTGGAATGTTCCCAACACGAAGAAATGATAAATGTTTGAGATAATCGATACTCAAATTGCCTAGATTTTATTATACATTGTATGCTCATATCAAGCTATCACATGTACTGCATTAATATGTACAATTATATAGCCATAAAAATTAAAAATAAAAATAAGTAAAGGGGAAGAATGTCACCAAAGAAGAATAAAAGAATAGAATGTTACAGCAAACAAATCAAATATAAGAAGAATGAAATAGAAATGTTAGAACTAAAAATATTAACCAATAAAATAATAATTTAAAAAATCAACATATGGGCTCAATAGCTGAATGGAGGAGACAGAGGAAAGAACCAGTCAACTGAAAAATAATACAAATAGAAATTACACAATCTAACAACAGGGACAAAATAGACTTTAAAGAAAACAAAAAGAAAACATAACCTCAGAAATATATGGGATATAATGCAAACCCCAAACATGATAAGCCCAAAGAAATCCACATGAAGTCAGACCATAGACAAACTTCTGAAAATTATAGACAAATGTTTAAAGCAGTCAGAAATAAATATCACATTCTCTATGGAAAAAAGAACAGTTCAGATGACAACGGATGTCTCGTTAGAAACCAGGGAAGCCAGCAAAAATTACAATAGTTTTGAAGTGCTGAAAGAAAAAATCTTGTCAACTCAGGATCCTATATCCAGTAACAAATACTCTTCAGAAATAAAGGAGAAATCAAGAAATTCTCAGAGATGAAGGAAAAGTAAAGTAATTTGACACCAGCAGATCTACATTAAAAAAATGTTTTGGTTGAAGTATCAACAGTGCAAAAACTTGTATTATTTACTCTGTGGCTTGAAAGATTATTGAAGGCATTGCTATGGATAAAAACAAAACAAAGTGATAAAAACAATACCTCTAAGTCTGAATATTCTGCCAAAATAAAGATCATACTTTAGAGTTATAGTGGCAGGAGTTGAAATCTCCACTTTGTCTCTTTCAAATTGGATAGATCATGGTATCTTAAAAGTCACACATGTCTATTTGCATTTGTAATCCATGCATAATCTGATGGCATATACTGCCCAAGAAGATACTACTGATTCTTCTGTAATACTTGATGTAAGAACTTCTTTTGTAATTTAACTGAGCTATAACTTGGGGATTGTGACTATATAGGGAAAATAAATGCTTTTTGGTGAACATAGTAAAATAACTCCCTGTAAGATTTTTGTTTTGTTTTTTTCTCATCTCTCTCTCCCTCTCACTCTTTATCTCTCCCTCCCCGCTCCCCTTTTGAGTGTGTTTCTTACAGACTCTAATAATCTAACAATCTAAAAGTATATGTATGTGATATAACTGGGAATATTGAGAAGTCCAATTTCCTGACTTCTAAGACCTTTATTTTTATCTTGCATTTTTCTGACCCGGCTTAAGCTTGATGTTGGCAGCTGCATCTAAAACTTGCCTTATCGACTAGATTAGAATCCTAAAAAAAAAAAAAAAAAAAAAAAAAAAAAAAAAAAAAAAAAAAAAAAAAAAAAAAAAAAAAAAAAAAAAAAAATTCCACAACCGATTCATATCAGAATCAGTTGACACTTTCTGTCTGTGACACACCTATGGGTGTACCTCTTGCTCCTGCCACTACTGCCTGAGCACTTCCTGCCTGTGGCACTCCTGCCACTACAGCTAGAGGGCCTCCCACCCATGGCACCTACCACTGGAGGCCCCACCCGCAGTGTTCCCTGCCAGTGCCCACCGCTCTTGGCATTCCCTGACAGAGCCCAAGACCTGCTGTACACCCTCACCGAACACCCTGTCTGCGGCACTCCCCATTGAATGTCCATGCCCATGGCACCCCCTCATTGGAGCTCCTCCCTCTGTTGGTGCTCCCCACTGAAGCACCCTCACCTGTGGTACCCATAGCACTACTCACCTGTGGCAACTCCCACTGAAGCACTTATGCCCAATCACTTCCTGATGTCCCTTACAAAGAGCTGTTTGCCAGCTTCCCTTCCAGCTCAGTCAGGGCTCAATCCTGAGGCAACATAGGGCAAAGCTGTGGACTCATACCAGTTCCCCAGGGTTGGAGCATGTAGCCCAGAAATGTGGAGCTGAGCCTTGCCCGTCAAAACATCCAGATTGAAACCCTTCAGCTGTATACTAACTTGTACCACAGTCAAACCCTCAAAGGCAATAAAGTTAATAAAAACAACAAGCCCCCATCCAAAGGGCAGCAACTTCACAGGATAAAGGAACATGAGCCTCCACAGATGAGGAAAAACCAGCGCAGGAACTCTGGCAACTCCCAAAGCCAGAATGTCTTCTTACCTTCAGATGATCTCACTAGCTCCCCAGCAATTAATCCTAACCAGACTGAAATGGCTGAAATGTTAACCATAGAATTCAGAATCTGTATGGCAAGGAATGCCATCAAGATAAAAGAGAAGTTTGAAACCCAATTCAAGGAAGACAGTAAAATGATCCAAGAGTTTAAAGACAACATAACCATTTTAAGAAAGAACCAAACTGAATTTCCAGAATGAAAAATTCACTATAATAATTTCAAAATACAATTGGGAGTATTAACAACAGAATAGACCTGAAGGTATTCTGGTTGAAGCTGAAGAAAGAATCTCAGAGCTTGAAGGCTACTCCTTTGCAGCAACACAGAGAGCCAAAAATAAAGAAAAAATAACTTTCAAAAATGAACAAAACCTCCAAGAAATATAGAATTATGTAAAGAGACCAAACCTACAACTAATTAGTGTTCCAGAAAAAGCAAGAAAAAGAGTAATGTACTTGAAAAACATATTTAAGGATATAATCCATGAAAATTTTCTCAATTTCACTAAAAGAAGTTGATGTGCAAATTCAAGAAATTCAGAGAACCCCTGTGAGATACTATGAAAGATGACCATCCCCAAGACACAAAATCATCAGATTTTTCCAAGGTTAATGTGAAAGAAAAAATCTTAAAGGCAGCTATAAAGAATTGGCAGGTCATTTATAAAGGGAACACTATCAGAATAAGAGCAGACCCTTTGTCAGAAACCTTACAAACCAGAAGAGATTGGGAACCAATTTTCAATATCTTTAAGGAAAAGAAATTTCAACCAAGAATTTCCTATCCTGCCAACTAAGCTTCATAAATGAAGGAGAAATGAAATTATTTTCAGGCAATTAAGTGCTAAGGGAGTTTGTGGTTTTTTTTGTTTTTTTTTTTTTTTACCACTAGACCTTCCTTACAAGAGCTCCTAAAGGGAGTAATAAGCATGAAAACAAAAGAGCAATTCATTCAACCATAAAAACATACTTAGGCATATATCCCACTGACAGTATAAAGTAACTATACCATAAAGTTTATATGGCAATCCACTAGCAGCATGATCACAAGATCAAATCATCACATATCAGGATTGACCTTGAATGTACACAGACTAAACGCCTACTTAAAAGGCATAGAATTGAAAGTTGTACAAAGAAGCTAGACCCTGCTGTTTTGTGTCTTCAAGAGAGCAGTCTCCTTGGTAATGATATCCACTGGCCCAAACTAAAGGGATAGAGAAAGATCTATCAGGCAAATAGAGAACAACAAAGTTATCCTTATATCAGTTAAAACAGATTTTAAACTAACAATGATCAAAGAAGAGCATTACCTAATAGTAAAGAATTCAATCCATTAAGAAGACTTAACTATCCTAAATATTTATGCACCAACATTGGAGCACCCAGATTCATAAAACAGATTCTTAGAGATCTACAAAGAGATTTAGACAAACCACAAAATAATGCTGGGAGACTGAAATCCTCCACTGGCAGCATTAGATAAATCATTGAGGCAGCTAACAAAGGTATTCTGGACTTAACACTTGACTAATTAGACTTAATAGACATTTACAGGACACTCCACCCAACAAGAACAGAATATAATTCTTCTCATCTGCACTTGATACCTACTATAAGATCCAATACTTGCTTGGCCATAACGAAAGTCTCAAAAAAATTTTAAAAATACAGAAATCACACCAAGTACCTTTGACCACAGCACAATAAAAACAGAAATCAACACTAAGAAGATCTCCCAAAACCATACAATTACATGAAAATTAACTTTCTCCTGAATGACTTGTGGGTAAAGGAATTAAGGCAGAAATTAAAAAAAAAAAAAAAAAATCTTTAAAACCAATGAAAACAGAGACAAAATGTACCAAAATCTTTAGGAAACAGCTAAAGCTGTGTTCAGAAGGTAGTTTACAATGTGAAATGCCTATCTCAAGAAGTTAGAAAGATCTCAAATTAATAACCTAATAACTCACCTAGAGGAACTAGAAAAACATGAGTAAACTTACCCCAAAGCCAGGAGATGAGACAACTAAAATCACAACTGAACTGAATAAAATTGAGACAAAAATTCATATAAAAGATCGACAAAACCAAAAGTTGTTTCTTTGAAAGATTAAGCAGGATTGATAGACCTCTAACTAGGTTAATAAAAAGGAGAAGACCCAAGTAAATACAATCAGAAATGAAAAATGTGAATTTACAGGTGATCGTGAAGAAATATAAAAATTCCTCAGAGAATTTTATGAACAGCTCTATGCACACAAACTAGGAAACGTAAAAGAAATTGATAAATTCCTGGAAATACACCCTCCCAAGAACTGGGAAGAAATTAAAATCCTGAACAGACCAATAATGAGTTCTGAAATTCAATCAGTAATAAAAAGCCTACCAATAAAGAAAAAAAGGCCTAGAGCAGATGGATTCACAGCTGAATTCTACCAAACATACAGAGAACAGCTAGTACTAATCCTACTGAAATTATTCCAAAATATTGAGAAGGAATTCTCTAGCTTATTCCATGAAGCCAGCATCATTCTGATAGCAAAACATGACAGAGACGCAACAGCAATAAAAGAAAAATATCAAGCCAATATCCCCAGTGAACAGAGATGCAAAATTTTCTCAATGAAATACTGGTAAACTGAATCTAACAGCACATAAAAAGTTAATTTACCGTGATCAAGTAGGCTTTATTCCTGGGATGCAAGGTTGGTTTAACATAGGCAAATCAATACATGTGATTCACCACATAAATAGAATTAACAAAAACCACATCATTATCTCAATAGGCACAGAAATAGCCTTTGATAAAGTTGAACATCCCTTCATGCTGAAAACCCCCAAGAAACTAGGCATCAAAAGAACATATTTCTAAATAATGAGAGCTATTTATGACAAACCCATAGCCAACATCATAGTGATTAGGTGAAAACTGGAAGCATTCCCCTTGAGAACTGAAATAAGGTAAGGATGCCCACACTCACCATCCCTATTCAATATAGTAATGAAGATTCTAGCCAGAGTAATCAGGTAAGACTAAGAAATAAAAGGCATCCAAATACAAAGGAAGTCAGACAATACGACTCTGCCTAGAATACCCCATAGATTCTGCCAGAAGGCTTCTAGAACTGATAAATGACTTTAGTAAAGTTTCAGAGTATAAAATCTATATGTAAAAATCAGTAGCATTTCTATACACCAATAATGTCCAAACTCAGAATGAAATTAAGAACACAGTGTGACTTACAAAAGCCACAAAAAGAATAAAATACCTAGGAATACAGCTAACTAAGGAGATTAAAGAACCTTGCAAACAGAATTACAAAACACTGCTGAGAGAAATCAGAGACAATGCAAACACATGGAAAAATATTCTTCCTATCCAACGGAATAGGATTTAACAATACTGACCATATGTTAAAGCAATTGTTATTGTTAAAATGACCATACTGCCAAAAGCAATTTACAGATTTGATACTATTCCTATCAAATAGTATCAAACAAAGTTCCAATGTTATTTTTCACAAAATTAGAAAAAATATTCTAAACTCATATGGAATCAAAAAAGAGACTGAATCACCAAAGTAAGCCTAAGCAAAACGAACAAAGCCAGAGGCATCACACTGCCTAACATAAAACTGTACTACAAGGCTACAGTAACCAAAACAGCATGATTCAGGTACAAAAACAGGCAGACTGATAGAACAGGTTAGAGAACCCAGAAATAAAGCCACAAACCTACTACCTTCTGTCCTTTAACAGAGTTGACAACAACAAGCAGTAGGGAAAGGACCCTCTAGTCCCTAAATGGTGCTGGGATCACTGACTAGCCATATGCAGAGGATTGAAACTGAATCCCTTCCTTTTACCATATACCCAAATTAACTCAAGATGGATTAAAAACTTAAAAGTAAGACCTAAGACAACGAAAACTCTAGAAGAAAACTTAGGAAATACCATTCTGGACATGGGCCTTGGCAAAGAATTTATGACTAAGTTCCCAAAAGCAATTGTAACAAAAACAAAAATTGACAAGTTGAGTCTAATTAACTTAAAGAGCTTTTATACAATAAAAGAAACTATCAATAGAATAAACAGACAACCTAAAGAATGGGAGAAAATATTAGCAAATTATGCATCTGACAAAGGTCTAATATCTAGAATCTGTAACGAACTTAAATCAGTAAGCAAAAATGTAACAATTGCATTTAAAAGTGGGCAAAGGACAAGAAGAGACAATTCTCAAAAAAAGACATATATGTGGCCAACAAATACCTGAAAAAAATGTTCATTATCTCTAATCACTAGAGAAATTCAATTTCAAACAACTATGAGATGTCGTCTCACACCAGTCAGAATGGCTATCATTAAAAAGTTAAGAAACAACAGATGCTGTTTAACTTGCAGAGAAAAAGGAACGCTTATACACTGCTGGCAGGAATGTAAGTTAGTTCAGCCACTGTGGAAAGCAGTGTGGAGATTTCTCAAAGAAGTTGAAACAGAACTATCATTTGACCCAACAATTCCACTATTGGGTATACACCCAAAGGAAAATAAATCGTTCTGCCAAAAAGACGCATGCACTCATATATTCATCACAAGGCTTTTCAAAATAGTGAAGACATGGAATCAACCAAGATGCCCATTGATAGTGGACCAGATAAAGGAATTGTGGTACATATAGACCACGGAATACTGCACAGCCATAAAAACAGAATGAAATCGTGTTCATTGCAGCAACATCAGTGCAGCTGGAGGCCATTATCCTAAGCAAACTAGTGCAGGAACAGACAACCAAATTCCACATGTTTTCACTTATAATTGGAAGCTCAACATTGAATATAAATGGACACAAAGATAGGAACAAAGACTCTGGTGACTGCTTCATTGGAGAGGGTGGTGGGGGGCATGGATTGGAGACTACCTATTGTGTACTATGCTCACTACCTTGGTGATAGGATCATTCATACAGCAAGCCTTAGTGACACGCAATTTGCCCATGTAACAAAGCTGCATGTGTAACTGCTAAACCTAGAATAAAAGTAGAAACCTATCGTAATAATAATTTAAAAAACCAGCTGGAATGTTTATAAAATTCAGGTTCCTGGGCACCACCCCAGACTTATTGAATCAGAATCTTAGGTGTGGTGACACTAAAACTGTATTCTTAACGAGCTCCCCAGTGATTCTTATCCATACTGAAGAATGAGATTCACATTATTAGACTGTACAGGATATCTTTATTAATGCCACCATCTGTGGGTGAAGTGGGTGTGACTTCTCTCATCAGTGGGCACACTGCTTTGTGCTGGGTTTCCTCCCATACCTCTCTGCCTTTTCTAATGGAATTCCTTTGTGTGCAGCAACCTAGCACCTCTTACTAGATCATGCGTCCAGCTGAACTTTACTTAACAGCCAAACACACAGAGTTATTTTCACAACAATATTTTCAGGCTGTGTATTAAGCCTAGTTCAAAGCACAAGAGCACTTGATTTCACAGCTGTGATCACAGGTATTAAAGAACAGATGTATTGATTTGCGGGGCACCCATTTTTCCTTGTCTTTTGATGTCCTTGTCCACAAGGCAGAATGGCAAGAGACTTAGAAATCTAACCATGTACCGGTTATGTTGCATTCGCTTTGAGCCTATATCCTCATTGAAAACAGCTGCTGAACTCAGAGTTATTATGAAGACTCCTGGAGAGAAGGCAGAATGGAATAAATGGGAAGAGCACAGGCTTTGGAGTTCAGAGAGAGCTTGTGAGAATGCCACCTCTGTTTCCCACCAGCTGTAGGATATGGGGCAAGTTATTTTACCTCTCTAAGCTTCATCTTCAAAATGAGACTAATAATAGTCCCTTGACCAGCATTGTCAAGATTAATTGAAATGCTCCAGATACATGGTGAGTGCTCAATAAATTGCAAGTATCATTTTCAGTTTGGGGAAAGAACCAGGCACAGTGCCAAGGATGCAAGGCTTTTTTTCCTCTTATAATTTAAATCTTCTGAGCAGACTTATCAGCTGTGCAGCTGTAAAGTGAATTTCAGAGGTACACAGACCTGGGACCAATTCCTGCCCTAGCATTTCTTACCTCTGTGACTTTGGCACAAGTTGTTTTTGAGCCTCATTTTTTGTTTTGTAAATAAAGGAAATAGTAGTTATATTAACCTCACAGAACTAGCATGAGACTCTAAAGTAGTATAGGTCACCTTTTTCTCTCCCCTCCTCCCATGGCTCTCTTCCCGAGAAAAGAGATACTGGCTAGGACGGTGCATGGGCTTACAATCAAATTCTGGTTAATGAAGTTGCTATTCAATTTGTCACTAAATCATGATTGCATTTTTTTCAAGTAATATAGCTAGAGGACTCCAGTCCTCTTGACTTAGATCAAGATGTGTTATTTGTTATGTAACCAGTTTACCATTTTTTCTAGGTTCTTGAATAGACAATCACACCCATAGTTAAGTGCCTTCTTGGGACATCCAACCCATACAAGATGGCCAACATTAAAAGAATAGATGCAGTTAATATAGACTCCAGTTGAATCTGGAATGTAGACTAAGAATCCTCTTTTGAGCATAGGGTATGGCACGAGCATCCTTGCGTCCATATGGTGCATCTCTGTTTTTAGAGAGGAAAACTGTAGTAAAAAACTGTTACACTTACAGGAAGCTCAAAGTAATAATGGAAAATTGTATTTCCTAAGTGTTTTGTACTTTAATACTCAGATTACAGCTTAATTGTTTGACATAACAACATTTAAAGAGAAAAAAAAAACCCTTTATTTAGATCACTTTTCAATATGTTTTCTTTTCAAATGAATCAGGAAATATTTTTGAATAACAGATATGCGATTTACAACTCAACTAGAAAAATATTATTCACATGTAAAGAACATATTTCCTAGTTTTTTTTTTCTTATTCTAATTTCTTCTTTTAAAATTATCTTATTTTTGCTTTTTTCATTGGTACTTTTGATTCCATTTCTCCCTAATATTTCAGTAAGCTATTATTTCTTTACAAAAACATGGTAGAACCTTTGCTCACCTTTCATATCTTTCTGGATTTTTCAGTGATAATTGAACAAAGCATAGTAGTAAATTATTACATTATTGCTTTCGTCTTGCCTGTGCCATTTATTGTCATTGTTTTTTTCTTTTTCATTCCTTTCTCCCCTGCCTCCGCTGCATCCTGCATTATCAGATTATCACCCTACTATGATGGCATTTCTGAGTTAAATTACCCTTAGTAAGACAGCAAATGGGTAGAAATTAAAATGAATATATTAATACTAATTTCATCTATGTCAACTATCTGCACAGTCTTGTAAGCAGACATGATATCCTTTTGAGTAAATTATTGCTGTTTGAAAAGGATCATAGATAATCTTGGTAACCTCAACACACTTTCAAATTCCTGAAATGGCATTTATTTCAATTGTGTTTTAGGTGTACATTAAACATTTTTACTATTTATCTATAAAGTACATCAGTAGTACAGCTTTTCAAAGGATGATGTTTTTCTCTAGATATTGCTGATAGTGAGCCAATGCCTAAAGGCATGCTAAAACAAATTAACATGAATTAGAAAATAATAGTGTTGTCCACTGCTAAAAAAATTGTTTTGATTATGTAGAATATAATTAATGCCTAACTCATTATAAGTAAGCAATATTCTAAGATACTAAATGACTAACCAGTTATCTTTTAATTGAGAACAGGGGGTATTAAAAAGAAAGGGCATTTTTATTTCTGCTAATATTCATCTTGCTGAAAATTGTGGATTCTGGAAAGGCAAAAATGAATAAGCAACTCAATAGCATAAGCCATAAAGAAGAATTTCTCATATGTGTTTGTTATATAATGATTTCGTTGAACTTCAGTAAAATTTTGTGCAGTGCTTTGTGTGAAACACTTAGAATTTTTCCTATAATCCTGGAGCATTACAGTTATTAATTTTAAACAGAAAATACTATCTCTTTTCTTGTTAATGGAAGGAGACAGCTGTGTTACCTGAAGCTATGGGCTGTGAGCAACCCTGGTAGTCAATCACATTATTCATAATATGTTGGGATTGTGCTTCTGGCATTTGCTTATTTGGAAATAATGCATATCATTAGAATTTTTCACTGTGATTGCATTTTTAGTTGATATATTCTGCTAGGCCTAACACTGAAATACAGTTGCCCAGAACATCAGTGGTTCTCCAAATTTTGAGAAAAATATATCACACTTTAGTGAACTAGGAGGTTTATATTTCATGTGAACCTGAGCCACAGAAAATACTTCTCTTTTCTTTAAACAATGTCAAGATATAAGCCATTTCCCCTAGATGCACTGTTTCCATTACTCTACCTAAGGATGTAGTATTAGTCCAGTGCACAGACACTTGTAATCAGAGCCTCAGCATTCAATTTGTCATTAGGGGAAACACAAAGGAAACTGTACAATTTGGACTCCGAACATCTGATAACCAGATGGCAGGTTATCCTCAATGTAGTGCAAATATTTTCTGTTTGCAAGACTGATATTTGCACACACGTCTTTGGCAGATGATGGTAAAGCATTGCACAGAAGAAGCATGTGTCCTGAGTCACACAGCACACAGAAGGAAACATCTTCCTCAAGTCTATTTTCTCTCCTCTCTTTGCAAAGACTGATAGATTCTTTTAAATACAAAGATATTTTGAGAAAGGTTTTGAAAGTTAAATGTGGAGATAAGTGGCCTCCAATCTGTGAAGTTTTCTTTATCTTTTTTCCTCCCCAGTTAAAATTCAAACTTAGAATTTCTCACTCATCTAGGTTATTTTGGTTTATTTCATGGTTTTTTTTTTTTTTTTTTTTTTTTTTT
>NW_012110341.1:276509-282034 GCF_000951045.1 Mandrillus leucophaeus | reverse complement strand
TTTTTTTTTTTTTTTTTTTTTTTTTTTTGAGTCCTGGCCTAAATGCGATTAGCCGCACAGAATGTGATTATCAACCATATTAAAGTCCCTCAGCATAAGGTGTACGTATAGATAGGTAGATGTCGAGATAGACATATAGTTTGCTAGGTATGTATGCCTGTTGATGTGAATGTGTTTGCTTGGATTCATATTTGGATTTTTTTTCTTTCTTTTTGAGACAGAGTCTCTTCTGTCAACCAGACTGGAGTGCAGTGGTGCGATCTTGGTTCACTATAACCTCTGCTTCCCGGGTTCAAGTGATTTTCCTGCTTCAGATTCCTGAGTAGATGGGATTACAGGCATGCACCACCACACCCAGCTATTTTTTGTATTTTTAGTAGAGACGGGGTTTCATTTTGTTGGCCAGGCTGATCTTGAACTCCTGGCCTCAAGTGATCCACCTGCCTCAACCTCTCAAAGTGCTGGGATTACAGGCATAAGCCACCACGCCCAGCCTCATATCTGGATTTTTTTCATACCCTGCTCATGCGAGACCGTGTAGCACAATGAAAAGATGTCCATAGGTTTTGGAATCTCTAGAGGCAAATATGTATAGTGGTTAAGAACATGGACTCTAAAATCAAAATTGCCTCATAAATATGTACAAGTAGTATAAATGCACACTAATTAATTTTTTAATTTTTAAAAAAATGCCTCTGTGATTCTATGCAAATTAATCATCTGTACTGTGCCTCGTGTGCTTCATCTGTGACATGACAATGACATAGGGTCATTATAGATTTATCTCATTTAACTCCATAACAAAATTTTTACGGGTCATTACAGATTTATCTCATTGTTAACAAGGTTGCTATGGGATTAAATGAGATAAATCTAATGACCCTATTATCTATAAAGTTCTTATAACAGGGACTCTTGTATAATAAATACTGTATAAATGTTCCTTTTCTTTTTGTTCATTAGTCTGCCATATGTGTACTACCTTGTGCCCAAAAGACTTAGGGTGGTAATTTTAAAGCACTGAATAAATACGTGTTTTCCTGAACTGGGCTTAGTTATGAGTCAGAGGTCCATAACTGCTCAGCCATGTGCCTTTGAGTAAGCCACTTAACTTTTCTTAGCCAATTTCCTCATCCATGAAATGGGGCAGTAATTGCTGCCCTGTTTTCCTCACAGGATTATTATGTAGACCAAGTGAAACAATTTATATGAAAGTATGGATTTAGCTTGAAATGCAACACAGATAGTTGTAATGCTATTTTTTAATCTCCAAAAGGGAATGTGATAACCAATTCAGGCTCTCACTTCTTCTGGTCTAGCAGGCATGATAATACACCTACACGTATGACTATATTAAAGGTAGAACCTGCTAATGCATCAGAAAGTTCCAGAACAAATGCTTCGATAAAACTTAAAATATAATGAAATTTTTTCTCCTAGAAATAATGGAAAGAGAGTAAATACATGCTAGTCAAGACTTAGTATATGCTTTGAAGTAATTTTTAAAATGGTTAGTTACCTTGATAACTATCTTGCTTAAATAATATATTTCATCTGGAATCAGATCAAATCAACTGGGAACATGTACCAAAACCTATAAGAATCTCAGCACATTGACAGATTTTATTTCTTGGTGTATTAGGAGAACATCAGGACATTTTTTTGAGAGCTCCTTGCTCAAAACTGTTTTCATCTTAGGAAATTAAAAATGTATGCTCACAGACATTTCACTCAAGGCATTTTGTTCAGCTAGTAAATATTGTTTTTTCTTCTTTCTTTCATAGGATAAAGGATATGTCTCACCAGTTTACGTGGTTTAAAAAACATTTCCATCAGATAATATAAAATTTTGTCTAGAATTCAAGTGGGATGTCTTTATTTTTTTATTATTATTATTTTTTTACTTTTGTTTCATCTGAGACCTGTGTGAAATCAAGTGGTTTTTAAAATCGAGTTAGCTGACTTATTCTGATGTGTTTGGTCTTTAAAAATTCATATTTTGTCAGCTAGGTGCAGTGGCTCACGCCTGTAATCCCAGCACTTTGGGAGGCCAAGGTGGGCGGATCACAAGGTCAAGAGATCAAGACCATCCTGGCCAACATGATGAAACCCCGACTCTATTAAAAATACAAAAATTAGCTGGGCATGGTGGTGCATGCCTGTAATCCCATCTACTGGGGAGGCTGAAGCAGGAGAATCACTGGAACCCGGGAGGCAGAGGTTGCAGCGAACTGAGATTGTACCACTGCTCCAGCCTAGGCGACAGAGCGAGACACTGTCAAAAAAAAAATAAAAATAAAAATAAAAATAATAATAATAGTTTGGAACAGGTATAAGAAAAAAATATCATCTATTTCCTTTAAGATTTTCTCTGGGATCTGGGTCTCAGGGGTAATGTGGAGAGACACTGAACTCACACAGAGCTAAAACTTCTAACCGAAGTATCCTTAAAAGGATTGTTTTGGTAACATCTCTCCTGTCTATACCAGAATGACTTCTCTTACACCTCATTTTGGAAAGAGATGAGAGTCACTCTTAATGGCTGCATAGATATGTGTTAGACCAAAGAAAGGTGTGTGGCTCAGAGGCTGCAGACAACTTCCCTATACTCACTCTCCTTTGATAGTATTGCCCTTCCAAAGAAAGAAAACATTTAAAAAATATCTACCGATATTATTTTTATTAGTAATGGCTCTGCTTTGAATCAACTCTGAATTCTGTTTTATTACTGAAATGACTTTCACACCACCCACACCTGATATTGCTCATAATATCTTACTGAGGTACTTTCAGATATCACATCAAGCATGGGTGATTTGAAGCCATAAACAATTGTCAGTGTAGATAATAGCTGACTGTACAAGGCTGATATATTTGAGGCCTCAAAGCCATCATGTTTAATATCCAGTAGTTCATTCTCTGAGGCCCAACAGGATGCTAACACCTACCATCAAAGTTCATGTTCTGAGAATAATAATGTCTTATTGTAATTTTTGAATAAATATGTCCTGCTTATTAATTAAAATTGTTCTGTGCACAAAACATATTATTACTGTTTTCTTCCGGTTAATGAGTCATAGTACTGAGATGATTACTTTTGAGATTAATTATTTTTAAATATGGCAAAGTGTATCTGTTGCATATTATGCTCCATCTACAGAATTCTGTAATAGTTGAGTAAATTTTAGATAAAGTCCGTAAAAGAATACAATACTCTTTTTACATGGGTCATTATCTCTTATTAACCTTGATAATGTTTGTCCCAATGAAAGGAAGTAGAAGATGGTAAGGAAGACTAAATTGCAAAGCAAAAGGCTGGTGCAGCTAAGAAACATTGGCTGGATATTTCCCATTTGTCCCTCCACATCCCCTTTCTCTCCTCTTGTGGTCCTAGGAGAGCATCAATGGGGCAGACTCCTTTGATCTCTGGCATCTGGTTGGGCAAGGTTAATGAGAGGCACTAAGAAGAGATTAGAGGCCAGGAGCAAAATGTTGTCTGGCTTTTATTCTCTAGCTTCTTCCTGACAAAGCTACAGTTTATCAGAGGGCATGTTCCTTTCCAAGGCAACAGTTCCTGCACATCCTTTGCTATAGTCAGAGTTCTTTCTGGATTTCAGTTACTTCTCTCTTCCTCCTCCTTATTCCTTTAGAATGTAGAGATAAGAAGCAAAGCCTTTCTCTGCTGCTAGCCCTGGCAGACTTCGCTTCCCAGGTTGGTTTCCTTTGTCATTCTGCCCCATGTATATAAATTGTCCTGTTATCAGTTTCTCTTTGTTTACTATTCTTAGTATTCCATCTGTTTCTGCTAACATCTGATTTGGTACAAGCAGAAGAGTGCAAAGAAGATACCAGGGTTGCAGCCAGCATTGCTGAATTTGAACTTTGGTTCTATTGCTCCCTAGCTTTGTGACAGCAGACAAACCCCTTACCCTTCTTGGACTGCAGTCTCTTTAACTGTGCAATGGAAAGTAGTGAACCCAATTCTGAGCTCTAAAAATGTTATGTTCTGTATGCAGCTCAAGAAGTAGAAGTGGCCACCCCCAAGATATATCCTTTATAAATTATTCAGTCATTTCCAGAAGGAGGAGTGAAATAAACACACGCTCGGGGTATTGGTGTCAGAACTTAGTTAATGTCACCCATGGACTTAGGGGATATAACTCATACGTTGAAATTGTCTTATTTTCATATTTCTCTAGTGTTTTCTCATTTTGGATATAAATGTTATCAAAATAGAGATATAATGCTTGTCAATTCTGTTGAAAGGACACTGTCTACAATCAGGTTGGACTCTAATTGATTTTCAATGAAGCACTCTCAGCTACTACTTCAGTTAGGCGCCACTTTGGCTATAACAGATGATTTTTTAAGGTCCTGAATAGATTTCAGTTTGAAAAAAATGTGAAGCATCACTTCTTGTCTAATATCTTCTTTATGCTCTCTTTTATCTTTTCTTCTGTTGGAAGCTACCTACTACCTGCTTTTTCTTGATTGTCTTGTTGCAGGTTGAAGGAAAACTGAGAGACGGAAATGAAAGTAAAGCCACAATAATTACTGTAGATGTGAAGTATGCATGTTTGAACACAATCTCTATATTTTAGTGTCATTGTTCCAATGGATGGTGCTGCAACTGTGTCAGTTATAACATTTTCAGGACCCAAATTTGTCAGTAGAGCAAAGAAGTTTATTATTGTAACTTGGAGAACTGCTGTGCTGGGGCACTGAGTCTCTGAGCTGGAAAAAAATCATCAACCGAGATGGATGGATGCCAGCTCAGAGATGAGGAGGGTAAAGATTGAACATGGTTGAGTGGCAAGGGCCTGAAAGAAGGATGTGCAAAAACAATATCTTAGTAAAATGGTAGGATGATAAATTTGTTTATAGTGAAGCCCTTTGCCGTTAACGGAAATGAAATCTTCCTCTCTCTCTCTTTTTTTTTTTTTTTTTCCTGAGACAGAGACTTTCTCTGTCACTCAGGCTAGAGTGCAGAGATGCAATAATGATTCACTGCAGCCTCTACTTCCTGGGCTTAAATGATCCTCCCGCCTCAGCCACCTAAATAGCTAGGACTGCAGGCATGTACCACCATTCCCAGCTAATTTTCTTATTTTTCATAGAGACAGGGTCTCACTATGTTACCCAGCCTGGTCTTAAACTCCTGAGCTCAAGCAATTCTCCTGTCTTGGCCTCCAAACTGCTGGAATGACATCTGTGATTCCCTCGCCTGGCCAGGGAAGTGAGTGATAGACTATCGGGACTCTTCGTTTCTAGAGAACGTATAATATACAGAAACATCATCTCTTTCTCCATAGGCTCCCACGCCATCCTCTGTCATTGCACCTTTCACTATTTATTCTAATCACAGGATTCCTCGCCTGTGTCTGTCAACTGCCTGTGAGTTTCCTTTACATAATATTGAGTGATATTGAAAAATGAGCTTTAGACTTCAAAAGCCACCTAAACTCCTCCCCATCCCTCCCTCCCTCCCTCCCTCCTTCCCTTCCTTCCTTCCTTCCTTCTCCTTC
>NW_012110341.1:254519-276438 GCF_000951045.1 Mandrillus leucophaeus | reverse complement strand
CTCTCTGCCCTTTTTCTCCCACCTCCTCCCTCCCCCCTTCCCCGTATCATCCTCTACTCCCTGCCCCATATCATCCTCTCCCCCTTGCTCTTGCCCTCACCCTAGCCCACTCCCACCTCTCCACCTCTCTTTTTCTCCCTCTCTCTTTGTGTTTTACAAATTCAGAAAAGTAGTAAAGCAGAAATCTATGATGTTTCTGTAGCTTAAAGTTATTTGCTAATATCCACATTCAGTGACAACTTCTAGCAGTTTATTTCAAATCTCAACTTTGGAAAGAAATTCACCTTGGTTTCTCTTTTGACCTTTTCTGCATGATTAGCCAGGCTCCTACTCAGGAGTCACAGGAACCTGGTAACAGGGGTTGCCTCTTGGAGCATGAAGACAAGGACAAGGAGACAGCGATGAGAAGGAGATTCACATTGTACTGCATATACCTGGTTCTGTTATTATTTTTCTTACCATGTGTCATCTAGTCAAAAACATTTTCATGCAACTCAACAATAAATACTCCCACTCAATTCATGAAAATTGTTTTTGCATTTGATTTTGAATTGTTTGAATACTTCAGATGTGATTATTTCAATTATGTAAGCTAAGCTGAATTTCAATCTGGGCACAGACTTATCATCAAAATGTTCCTGTTGGGAAGAACCAGTTTCTCTTCTTTAGATTTCAAGCAGTTTTATACTTATTGTCATGATCTAGGACACTAGTGATAATCATCACTGATTCCTCTCTTTGCCACTCCCCCATCAGTCACCAAATCCTGGGATTTGAATATGTTCAACTCGTGTGTTTCTTCATTTCTCCGAGTCCTATCACAGTTCCATTTTGGGACTTCATTATCTCTTGAAAGGAATGCTAAAACATTCATTTAATGCCTGCAGGCTCTACTCTTAGTTACCAGTCCTCCACAATGCAGCCAAAGCTAACTTTTAAAAACAGCCCTGATTATGTTTTCCTCCCACTGAAAGTAAATAAATAAAATTTAGTGTTTCCCACTATCCACAGGACAATGTCCATGAATCCCTTAGCATTCTGGTTTCAACCTGCTTGTCTTGACCTCGGGATTTCTTTCAACATTTATTTACCTGATTTCTTTTTTCTTTTCAGTGGCTGCTAATATGTCAGATACAGTACTAGGTGCTGGGATATAATGAAGAGAAACATCAGATAGATCTCCTTTTCTCATTATGTTTTCTGCCCATGTGGGTGAGGGAGCAAACAATCAAATAATGCAAATGTTTATTCACAAGGAGAGAGCAGTACAATGAGAGAAAGCCTGTACCTGAGAGACCTGACATATTCTTGAGGCTCCAAAAAACTTTCCTGAGTTTATGTTGCTAAAACAGAGATCTGGAGAATGAATTGCAGCAACCTCAGGTGCGACTCCATGCTGGCTACAGCAGGCAACCTGCCATCTTTCAACTGCTGTGAGTTTTCCTGACCCTCTGCCTCAGGTTTTCCCTGCTTCATTTGATGTTCGGTAAAACTCTGTTTAATTATCTTTCTCCTATCCTTCCCTTTATGGAGTATTAATTAAGATCCGTCTCATGTATTACTTCTAAGTGCAGCCTCCCTGACATTGGCCTCTATTCTTGAACCCCATGGCCCTCATCTCTCAGTTCCCACATCATTTTATATAAATTAGTTATTACTTGGCATCTATCTCATTGTTACCCACACATTTTACTTATTTCTCTCCCCATTTCTTATGTATCCTTTGTAGTCCCAGAACGTAAAATGGTGCTAGAACCATAAAAAATGAGTATCTCCATTGGATCAAGTAGTACTTAACAGCAAATTGGTGTAGGAATTGTTTTATAGGTGCTGTCAATTTTATTGGCTTTAGATAATAAATATTTACAGATTGTGTCTTTCTTTTTTACAATGTCATTACTCCAAGAAGCTCCCAGTATAAGGAAGTGAAATATTTCAATTATTGTTTTATGACTCAGTAATTTCAAACCTGGGATGCATTTTCCTAAAGGGA
This sequence comes from Mandrillus leucophaeus, assembly GCF_000951045.1. NCBI lineage: Eukaryota > Metazoa > Chordata > Mammalia > Primates > Cercopithecidae > Mandrillus > Mandrillus leucophaeus. Next base: position 274,445 of record NW_012110341.1, on the reverse strand, counting down.
AGCAAGGTAGAATGGTATTTTTGGTTCCCGGATATGCATACTAAAGGCAGAGCTGACCAATGGAAACACCCAAAGATACATAGGTTCTAATGCTATTTCTGACTTTTACTAGATTTATGACTTGAGCATGTGCCCTAACTGAAGAGCAACTAATTTCTCTCACTTGAAAAAATAAAATACAAATAACCCTTCCCCAACTCATTTATTATAAACGTTGAATAAGTAGCATCCATAGATTGCCTAGCTCAAATATTTCAGGCTCAGTATTATATGTTAGTTCACTTCCTTGTCCCTTCCTGTCCTTTTATATCCTTCAAGGTAGAGGCACTTTTGGTAACTTTGTCAGGATATGATAGCACAGATAGTTACTGAGAAAGAGAGAGTCTGTGCTTTTCAAGTCCCCTCAAAATCAGAAAGAGAAGACCTCAGCATTCACATGTGACTCGCTTGTCTACTCACTTAACTGATGTAGCACTCCTTATATGCCAACCCGTAGTTAAGCAATGAGACAATCAAATCCCAATGGCATCATCACTTTCCATTTGCAGAGAGGCTTGGGGAAGCTAGGGGAAGAGAACTGTCATCTGGATGAAGCGGGCCCATGAGGTGAACAAAGAGTAACCCATATTCAGAGACCATAGCCCTGCTGAATCCTGTATGACACTGAAGCCTTTCCTGGTAGTCTGGCTGTGGTACATCTGCTCATTATGGGTCCTGGCTAGAGGCAAGGTCTGGAGTATGTCACAGGCACACAGCAATAAGGAACTTGCTCATCATTTAACTCTGCCTTTCAGCTCTGGAAACATGAACATAGCACCAAGAAGACAACTTTTGGCAAAGTCTTTTCCTTATTATAAGTGCATAAAACTGTATCAGTTATTCCTATAAAGGAGAGTATCATGAACCCAAAATGTCTGCAACAGGTCTCAGTCAATGGAGAAAGTTTGTTTTACCAAGGTTAAGGACGTGCCCATGACACAGCCTGAAGAGGTCTTGACAACATGTGCCCAAGGTGGTAGAGGCATAGCTTGGTTTTATACATTTTAGGGAGATATGAGACATTAATCAATATATATAAGATGTACATTGGGTTGGTCTGGAAAAGCGGGATGACTCAAAAGTGGGGAGGTGGCTTCCAGTCATAGGTAGATAAGAGAAATTCTTTTGAGTTTCTGATTAGCCTTTCACTGAATACACAATTTATAGGAATAGTCACTTATGTCTTAGTCTGGCTTCGTGAAACAATAGGACAAAGGAAGCAATCGGCTGTGCATTTGTCTCATTTGAGCAGAGGGATGACTTAGTTCTGTCTGTCCTTTGTCCACGAGGAATTTCCTTGTGGGCAAATTGTAAGGGGGGTAAGTGGATCTTTTATCTTTTTAGCTATCTTGTGTAGGAATAGAATGAGAGGAGGGTTTGCCAAACATGGTTCCCAGCTTGACTTTTCTCTTTGGTTTACTAATTTTAGGGGCCCCAAGATTTATTTTTCTTTCTCATATGAAACAACTAGCAAAGAGATTATGTAATTACATCTTTACAAAATCTTTTTTTCTGTAATGGAACAACATTTTTTTAAAATCTTTTTAAGTGAATTGCAAAATGACAGCATATTTTCAGCAAAGAAAACTAAGTCAGAATTTGGTATGCCCGTATTCATAGAGAAAAAGAAGCCTTTGGTAAAAAGAATTACTTTTAATTCTTCTGTAATTTGCAAAATAAAGGAGAAAGGGCTATTTCATTTGATTTGTTTCTCTTTTTGTAAAACAGTGCTCTGATCTGCAACAGCTGTGGTAATGTATGTATGACTGATGTTTATTAATAATAGAGATTTGAAAGAAAAAAGCAGTGGGTATTCTATACTGCATTATGTGATACAAGTATTAACTTTGCAATGATAAAGATACTACAGTCTATACAACACTAAGGGAAGTTGAGTTCTATGTGGTCATCTGCTGCTGTTCCTTGGCAGTGACAGTTCTACACTGACACATAAAAAGCAATAGGAAGTGATGATGTATTCACGAAGCCATCCTCCCTTAAAATGTGTATGTAGGTCAGGCTTATATTACATATTTTCAAGAAAATTTATTTTAATGTTCCTGAAATGCAATAAAAATGATCATTAATAGGAGTTATGCTATGTTGGAGTTAGGATGAACTGTAATTGGTTTTATTGAACAAATAGTGTAAAGATATTTCCAGTAAAATGCTTTAAACTTCTTAGAACAAAATATTTATATACTTAAAAGTATTATTTTATAAAATAATAAATATAGATAGACTATTTTACAATCAATAAACTAAAAGAGATCCTAAAATTATATCTGATCTGTAAATATTAGCATAATCCAATGGCAACCACAAAAATAAAACGGAGCATATTCTATGCTCAAACCAGTAGGTAAGGCTTTTATCTACCTGACATCACTTAATGTAATCTTAAATATTAACTAATCGAAGATACTAAAATTGATTGTGCTTTTGGTAGCTTTCTTTTAAAATTTTCCTCACATGATTGTGTTATAGGTTCTCAAAGAGTAAAGGATAGAGGAGGACTTAGCATTACTTAAAGGAGATAAACGTGCTGCTGGGAAAGTAAAGCTGGACTTGGGAGTTAGAAATCCCAGCTGGGCTATCTGCTTAGGTGTGTAAACATCAGTCAGTTGGCTTAACCCATCTGAGCTTAGTTTCTTCTTTTTGAAACGAGGATAATAATGTTTACATTTATATGACTAAAATAAGGATTAAAGAGAATGTAAATAAAAGAAATTTGTCAGTTACCTTATATATGAAAACAAAGTCAAACTGTTAGCTGAAGTTTTCTTTGAACAATGAGATTTCAGTAAAATTGACCCGTGCTATCACCAACATTCTGTGAGATGCACAATGTCTTATGTCTTTGCCAATATGTGTGCATGTGTGTATAAATTTTTACAAAACTCTAGGTCTTAGGTTTTCTTAGTAATTTCTGACTCCTAGTTCTCTTCATTGAACTTCTATTCATACTTAGCTCTTACCTCTCACCTGTTATCTTCCCTCTTCTCTGAGCCATCTCATATATGGTACTCAATCCCTTGTCTTTGATCTCCCCCTCCCAAACCATCCTCGTGACGTATATTGCCAACCTGACTAAAGGTTATTGACAATATGGAACAATGCAAATCATATACGACAATGTAAAATTTAAGATCATACAAACAACAAAAAACTGGGTGTGGAAATCCCTATTCTCATAAATCCTATGGTCACCCTAATGCTAAAAATTTCTCAAAAGTTTCCATTAGGTAAAGTTTTTGAAGCCCTGCACCATTTTCCTTTGCTTATTTAGTCCATTCACCCAGGTCGACAATCTCCTCGCTTCCTGTTTTGAACATCTCCTCTCATCAGAGTCCTTTAACTTCCTCTCTTATGATACTGAGTATCATCCAACCCTGGTCTCAACTTTGCAAACTCTAATTCTCCTTTATTCCCCTGGTTAGACCCTTCTCGTCCAATCACTTTACATAGAACTTGGTTTTGTTGTGTACTAGCCAAGTGATATTGGGCAAGTTTATTAATGTATCTGACAAAAATGTGAAAAATAGTACTGCGATATGTCTTTCCTGTGAGGATTAATTAAGACAATATACGTAAGGTACTAAGTACAGTGTCTGGCACACAGTGAACATTTAATAATAATTGTTAGATGTAACATAAATTCACAACTGTAGTTTTTCCAGTGTGTTTTGTCCATTGTCTTGCCCTCTCAGTCCATTTGTGCATTGTATGTCAAAGGAACAAAAAGAATTTTTAAAATGAAGGACATTGATAAATTTTAGGATTCTACTCCTGTTGGTTTTAGATAAAATTCCTGTAAAACTCTGTTTTATAACTCGGTAACATCTAACTTGTAGTGATATTTCTGGCATTTTTTTTTCTTGAGTTTAAAGTTTTTATTTTATTTTTTTAGAGTCACCTTGTCTTAGTTTGGGCTGTTATAACAAATTACCTTAGGCTGGCTGGCTTAAACAACAAAAATTTATTTCCCACAGTTCTCCAGGCTAGGAAGTTTAAGATCAAGGTGTTGGTAGATCCAGTGTCTCAAGAGGGTCCACTTACTGGTTTACAAATGGCTGTGTTCTTGCTAGTTTCTCACATGGCCGAGAACAGAGAGTCAGAGAGAGAGAGCAGGCAAGCTCTCTCATTTCTTTTTTTATAGAAGCACGAATCCCATTTATTAGGGCTCCAACCTCATGCCCTTTCAAAGGCCCTGCCTCCAAATACTATCGCATTAGGGATTAGACTTCAACATATGAATTTTGGAGGACACATTCAGTTCATACCACACTCCATTATAGATCAGGACTGAGAATATAATGAAATTTTTGGAATAATGAATTTATAAAATAATATCCATTTAGCTTTGCAAATAGACTAGGACATAAAGCTGTAGATTCCAAAATAATAAAAGTACAAAAAAGTCATAATAATACAGTAACAATGGTGTAGCTGTGAGCTCTTGATACCTGTGTTGCAACACCTTCTGCAATAACCATACATTGCAAGATAGACAATTTTCTTACTTGTTTAGCTTTGGTATCAGTGGAATAATAGCTACGAAAGTATTTATTGTACATCTATTATGAATCAAGTACTTTGTAGGCAATTCCATTATGACAACAGTGCCATGAAGTAGGTTATTGTTTTACAGATAAGAAAGCCAAGACTGAAAAAGTTATAAAATTTGCTCACGTTTCCATCTCCAAATTCAAAACCTGAGTAATCTGACTACAAAACCAAAAATCTTCTTGCCGTGTTTTGCTTAGAAGGTGGAACATAAGGAGCTTTTATTATGACCAGCTTAATAAAAAGTAGAAATATTAGGGAATAATTCTAATTGTTGAGTTTAAACTTTTAACAAAGATGAAAAGCATATTATGGCTTTTTTCTCTAACCACCATTTCTGAGAAATCCCTGTGAGTCATGCAATCCCTTCCTCTCTCCATTCTTCCCACACGTCTTTATTTCGTGCCTACTGTGTGTTGAGTGCTAGATTAAGCACTAGGAGACAATGTGAACAGAAATAGATTATGATGTAGAAGTGGAGACAGACACTTCCCAAATATTATTTCAGTGAAAGTAAAATTTCATAAGAGAAACACTAAAAATGAATTATTATGTAGTATTATAAGAGCTTAAAAGGGGGTGGTGTGGGATGGAGAGATGTTCATTTGGTCAAGAGGGTAGAAGAGGATCACTGAGGAATTTGTGGTTTAAATTGTGCTCTAAAAGATGAGTACATGCTAATCCAGTAAATGAGGAAAGAACATTTCAGACCCAGAGATGAGCATGTATAAAAGTCTCTCGCGATACCCGAGGCAGGGCGCATGGTGGCATAAGAAACTGAAAGAAAATCAGTGTTGTACACCAAATTCTCCAAGAAGCAGAATCTCAGCTGCTAATTGGAGTTTGGTATGGGGGGTGTTCCTGTGTATTGTGGGATGTTTAGCAGCATCCCTAACCTCTGCTTACTAGATGCTAAAGGCAAATACCTGACCCAGAACTGATAAATTTTAAAAAGCTGCAAACTTTGCAAAATGTCCTCAGGAAGGAGGCAATATTGTGCCTCATTGAGAACAAGTGAGGAAAAAAATGGTGTAGGTTAGGGTGGGAGGGGTAGGTAAGAACCAGATCACGCCTGGTCTTGCAGTCATGTCAAGGCCTTTTGTCCTTATTTTTAAGAAAGGGAGCAAGAAGACCAGATTTGTGTTAAAAAGTCTCAGAGTGGCTACAGAATAGAAACAGATTGGAGAAGGGTCAGATTGACTGCAAGGAGAAGGAGAATAGCTAGGAGGAGATGATGTGAATAGGTAATAACTGATGTTTGTAGGGAGGTTCTGGTGCAAAGGAAAAATAAAAATAGATATGAGAGATATTTGGGTTGGATATAAGAACCTAAAGGAAAAGGAAGTGTCACAGATGAATCCTTAGTTTTGCTCACATAGATAGATGATGATGCCATTTACCGATTTATGGAACAGATGTGAAGAGTGAAGACCATGTTGTTTTTTAGTGACTTTTCTAAAATTAGGGTGAAATATAAAAAGACATTTGGATTTGGATCAGCAGCACCAAGAGAGACTGATAAAATTGTTTAGTGAGATTTGAATAGATACTAATTAAAACTGTGAATGTGAAATTGGATGTTTTCTCTACCCTGAAAGAGATTTTAGTCATAACCAGTAATTTCCCCCACAGCAGTTTCAACTCCTTTTCAGACTCTTGCTGACAGGTGTACCATAAACATTGATGAATTTGTCATATATTTAAAATGTTTATCTATCTTATTCCAATAATGAAATAGACACAAATCAGTACACACAAACACACTTGTGCACACCCACAAGGTGTGAAAAACAACGAAGTACGAAGTAGAAACTATCAATATCAGGGCATTTTGGCCTTTATTTCCGCATAGGAATTTATGCAATATTTGATACCTAGTTATTATAAGACAAAAGTACTACTTAAATTTTTCATCTAGAATACTGCAGGCCATCAGTGAATCCTGGGAAAGTGTCAAAGATTTCCAATACCCAATATACCTCTTTAAAGAGTAAAAGTTATTTTTTTTTCCATTTCCCCAAAAGAAAATGATAATACGAACAAAATCTTGGCAAGAGTAGGAGAGAAAGACATTTAAATTAAAACCATTATTCAGATAGAAAAGTAGAAGTGCTCTGGCGTTTTGTAAAAGATTGGAGTTGGCAACCAGAGAGATGACTCTTACAAACATAACTGAAGGCTTCGTGTCTTACAGCAGGACCTGGGAGGTCAAGGCCAGAAACCTAGTTGCTCTGGCCAAATGTACCTGCAGCCTTTTCCGAATGATGGCATGTGCTTATCCATATCCCAGGCTCCCTCCGTGCCTATTCTCTCATTTTACACCTTCTATTCACAGTTCTCTGGCAGTCTCCAGTATCACTGACAATGTCATTTTCAAGGGTAAGGAGTATAATTGTCCTTGAAGGTCATAATTATTTTAAACAAATATAATGGAAATACCTCCACAGACTCAACTACTGGTGAACTGTTATATCTAATGCCTATTTCTACAAGAATTTAATCACCAGAAATAAATGAAACATATAAAACTAACTGAAAATTGGTAGCAGGAAAGAAGTGATATAAAAAATATTTTTAATCATAATCAGATAATCAGAATATTGTAAGTCTTAGTTCTTATGAAAAAGAAAGACTAAGAACATTTCGTTCATAATCAGGAAAAGGAGTAGCTCAACAATTCTGAAAACCAAGTAAGGAGATAAATATAGGCACTCCAGTTGTGGGAGTATAGTTATGTGTGAGCAGCCAGAAATGATGAAGTCCTGTCTGTTACTTCACTTAGACATTGTGATCAATCAGATGGGGTGTTGAGAGAAACAAAAACCCTACCATTGCAGAAAATTCCCTTGGAAATGGTAAAATTCACTCATTATGCTGTCTTTATCGTTATTTAAACAAACCCTCACTGAAGCATGCTTTATATATTTACAATTTTTTTGACCAGAGACTGAACATGGTTTATACCAATTTTTGTGTTATCATATCAAAGCATGTATGGAATAGTTAATGACGACACCATTATCTTCACCTTTGTGAATGATACATGGGAAATTGATAATGGTCATTTATTTATAGGAGTCATTTAGTTACCTACTCTATTGGGCCTTGTTTATGGTGTCACCTGTATTTCAGAGAACTTATAGAAAATTGATATGCTAGAAATTATGATGGATATTGTTTTTCCCCATTTTGTAGCATATGTGCCTTCTCCCAATGTGCACATATAATAAGCACATTGTTCAATTCAACAAAAAATAGAGAATGTATATTCCTTTAGATGCTTAGTTCTGAATTGAGCAAGTCATGAAAGCACTGCTTAAAAAGCACCTAGCAGCCATAAAAGTTATGAGTATGAAAATGAAAAAAATCGCAGTTGTGTTTATTATTTTAAATGTTAACACTTTTTTACTTTTTAATAAAATTGTATATATTTAAGGTGTCCAGCATGGTATTTTGATATACATAATGAATTGATTACTACAGTCAAGTGAATTAACAGATCTTTCTCTTCAGATGGTTACCATTGGTTTTCCTGCTGGGAGCACCTGCAATCTATTCTCTCAGCAAATTTTCGGTATAAAATAGAGTATTATTAATTATAGTCATCATGCTGAACATTAAATCGCTAGACCTATTCATCTTATATAACTGCAACTTTGTACCCTTTGACCAATATTCCCCTATTTCCCCCACCTTTCTGCCCCTGATAACCAGCTTTCTATTCTTTGGCTTCTATGTATTTGACATTTTTAGATTTTACATATAAATGGATCCTGCAGTATTTTGCTTTCTGTATATGTCTTCATTCATTCAGCTTAATGTCCTCCAGGTTCATGTTGTTGGAAATAGCAGAAGCTCCTTTATTAAGGCTAAATAATATTTCATTGTGTATATATATATATACACATTGTGTATATATATATATATAATTACGATATAATTTCCTTATATGCATTCACACATACATAGATTGTTTCCATATCTTGGATGTTGTGAATAAAGTTGCAATAAACATAGGGGTACAGATATCTCTTCGAGATACTAATTTCAATTTCTTTGGATATATACCAAAAGAGGGATTTCAGGATCACATGGTAATTCTATTTTTAATTTTTTGAAGAACTTCCACACTCTTTTCCATAATGGCTGTCCTAATTTCCATTCCCACTAACAGTGTGGAAGGGTTCACTTTTCTCCTCACCCTTGCTAACAGTTATAATCTTTCATTTTTTGTATAATAGTCATCCTTACACGTGTGAGATATCATCTCATTGTGGTCTTCATTTGCATCATGATTATCAGTAATGTCGAGCACCTTTCCATACACCTTGTGGCCATTTTAATGCCTTTTTGGGAAAATGTCTATTTGGTTGCTTTTGCTTTTGTTTGTTTTTTATTTTTGCTATTGATTTATGTGAATTCCTTGTGTATTTTGGGTATTAGCCCCTTATCAGATGCCTAGTTTGCAAATATTTTTCTTCCATTTCATAGGTTGCCTTTTCATTTTGTTGCTGTTTGTTGTTGTTGTTGTTGTTGCTTGTTTTTACTGTGCAGAAGCTATTTAATTTGATATAGTTCCAATTGTTTATTTGTGCTTTTGTTTGCTGTAATGTCCGAAAGTTATTTCCAGGGTCAATGTCAGGGAGCTATCTTTAAGCTTCTTGATGTAATTTTTGCTGTATTTGATGTTAAAGCTACCAAGAAAATGGGATATTAGCCTTTTGATTATGTTGGTGGTAGACTAGGTAATTTGGACCAAACTTCTCATGAAGAGAACTAAAATAGCTGGACAAAATATTGCTTAAAATATCACCTTAAAAGCATCAAAATGCTCACAGAACAGTGAGGAGATCCTGGGCTAAGATCTAGGTTAAAATGGAAATCAGGAGGTAGTCCAGTCATTTTGGTCACTTTTGGCCTCAGGTACCAGATAAAATATGGAATGCACAGTTACACCTGAATTTCATATAACAGTGATTATTTTTAATGTATTAAGTATGTCCCAAATATTGCATGGGACATTCTCACACTTACAATTATTTAAGGTTTATCTTTAATGTAAATGTCACTGGGCATTCTGTTTTTTTAACGTTTAACAACCTTAGTCTAAGGGCATTTGCAGTTCTGGAAGAAGCAGTTGAGAGGATGGGCAGAACTTCTGGCAACATCTCAAGAATTTGAAGCAAAAGTCTAAGTAAGGAACTGCCAAAGGGAAGATCACCACAACTTTGTCTTGCTTTGTTTTTTGGCTGGGACCTTGAAAAACTACACATAGGAATCAAAGTGAAGCAGAATGAAACCAGACTACACTGACTAGAACTCCTTTTCAAGTTATTTCAGAAACCATGAAAATTTCAAACCCTGAAATTGGGCGAAGACAGTCATGTGTTAATAACGCCCAGGACACCATGAAAATCCCTTAAATGGAATCGTCATCCCAGGTCTCAAATTATTTCTACAATTGTTTAACTAAGATCCAGCATATAATCAGAGAGCCAAGTATGCAATAAGACAAAAATCATAGGAACAAAATATAGCAGAGAAAAAATGACCAAAAAGTAGAAGAACAGGGACACCAGATAGTAACAGTATTAGTGAGAGACTGAAAAAATAAAGGAGAAAGACAGGAAAGAAACAAGGAAGAAAGAAGAAAGAATCCTATACTTATTCTGTTAATGCGATAAAAAGACAAAATATGGAAACTGTAATTTATATAAAGTGATATACTACATTTACTACATTTTTTAAAAGAACCACATAGAAATCCTAGATGGGCAAAAATAGCTGAAAATGATAACTCAGTGAATGGGCTAAATAGAGTATTATATACAGGTAAACAGAGGACTGGGAAATGGGCTGCATGGTATTCTCCAGAAAAAAATGCAAAGATACAAAGGATTGGAATGCAAAAGAAAGAGTAACAGCTATTAAAAATAGGAGAAGGTGTGGCATATTTGCCATTGGAATCTCTAGAAGGAAAAAAGAGAGAATTAGGCAAAAATATTTTTTTGAAAATTATGACTAAGAATTACCCCAAACTGATAGTAGATGATAGATTCAAAGAGTCTAAAAAAATTTCAAGGTGGATAAATAAAAGTGTATCCCTATTTTGACATATCACTGATATACTGTATAAAGCCAAATCAAGATAAAAAATCTATATTCAGGGGAAAAAAGGCAACTACTTATTAACAAAAACAATGGGAAGTTGAAACATATTTTTATAATATATTCAATCTGTTGAAAGAAAATAATTTCTAATTTATATTTACATATCTCAAGAAACTATTCTTCCAGATGGAAGATTAACAGTTTCAGAAAAACAATAAGAAAACTCACCACCAGGAGACAAGCACAAAGGAAAATTGTAAAGTGTTTTCAGACAGAAGAAAAATGACTCTGTGTGGGAGAAAAGAATGAGGAGTAACAAATAAGAAGTAGGTAAATGAGCACTGACACAATAAAATAATAATACTGTCTTGCCAAATTTAAATTATAAGTTGAATAAAATATATGACAAAAATAGCCTATAATTTAGCTTGGCCAAACATACAGTTAAGTGATTGAAGGTCCTTTTATTGTTCAAAAGGAGAGTAAAATATTGTTCATCATTAGACATTGATGAATAATTCATGCTGTCATTTCCAGGGTAGTCACTGAAAAAAGAAGATATGCTTCATTTCCAAACTTACCGTGGAAAACAATGTGCAATAATAACAATTGTCAACCAAAAGGAAGCAAAAAATAAAATAAACATATATTTGGTAGGACAAATATAGAGTATAAAGTATATGCCAACATATTAAATTTGAATTCAGCCGTGCCAGTAATTCTAACAAATATAAATGGATTAAAAAATGAGTCATATAGCAAAGTTTATCAGACTCATTTTTTAAAAGATGAAAATCATACTATTTAAAAATTATATTTAAAACATGAGAATTCAAAATAAAAGGATTACAAAATATATACCATGCAAATATTAAGCAAATTAAATACACTATACTGCTAGTAATTAGAGAAAATAGAATTTAAGGCAGCAAAACAAATGAATAAATAACCAGTATCAAAGAAAATAGACCTCATGCATAAAAACATATTAATGTCAAAGAAAATTGATTTTAGTGCAAAAAAATAATCACTCAGCATGTTTTTAAAATACTTATCAACTATCAGAGAAAATAGATTTTAGGACAGAATTTTTTTTTAACAAATATCAAAGAAAATAGGCTAAGGGGAAAAATGAAAAATGTAGACAGAGAAGCTATATTAATATCAGAGAAGATAGATTTAAAGGAAAAAAATAGTGAGGCTAGAAATAATCACTTCATAAAGATAAAGATTTAATTTTTCAGAGACGTATAAAAAATTTTAGTGCACCTAATAATGAGTCCTTTCAAAAAGCAAAATTATACTCCGACCTCTGAAATAAACACATATACGAAATCCCTAGAAAAAAATACAAGACATCTGACTCTAGAACCATTAGAAAATAGCAGTTTTAGTTTTGGCATGGTGATGTAAGCTCACTAGAGACCATATGTCTCATGGATCAGAACTGAAAATGCTGACAAAATGCAAAAATGACTACCTGACTTTAGTTTGAAAAGCAGAAAAACATGTCAACTTTGGAGGAGAGTCCAGACTTGGAGAAGCAATTTTACAGGGTTGATTTTCCTGTTGTGTGCATGTGTTTGAAATGCTCTCTTGCGGATTGCTCCCAAAAGTGGACCCAGTTGTAAAGCATCACACAGATGGTGGTAATGGTCTTTTTGGCTAAAACTCCGATACAACTCTCACGTTTCTGTCCAGAGAACCAAAAAGAGAAGCTCCAGAAGACTGGAGAGTGAGGGGAAATCCCAGCATAGAGAAAGTCTGATAAGAAGATTCCCTAATGCCGGCCAGGCACTGTGGCTCATGCCTGTAATCCCAGCACTTTGGGAGGCCGAAGTGGGCAGATCAGGAGGTCAGGAGATCGAGACCATCCTGGCTAATGCGGTGAAACCCCACCTTTCCTAAAAATACAAAAAATTAGCCGGACGTGGTGGCATACACCTGTAGTCCCAGCTACTCAGGAGGTTGAGGCAGGAGAATCGCTTGAACCCAGGAGGCAGAGGTTGCAGTGAGCCAAGATCCACGCCACTGCACTCCAGCCTGTGTGACACAGCAAGACTCTGTCTCAAAAAAAAAAAAAAAAAAGGAAAAGAAAAAGAAAAGATTAATCCCATGAATAAACCTGTACAATTTTCAGGATCACCATGAGCTATGCATGTATGGACAGCTCCAAAGCAGTAAATCAAACCTACTGAGAACTAAACTGAAATTTATACCCTATCATTCTCAGAAGGTAAAATGGAACTTGAGTTGAATGCCTACTAAAATAAAAATATCAATGTTCTTCAGAGGAGTATTACAAGATCCACATATTACAGGGTATTTTATCAAACACATACAAGATATAATTCCAAATTTGATAATTTATGAGACAATATCAAAAGAAATTACTAATGTAACAGTATAAGAAAGAAGAGAGTGACTGGAGCAGAAGTTGAGGATATAGTGGCATTAAATTTTTTTGAATTGATGGAAGTCTTAAGGTTATAGCATCAAGAAACTCAACAAACCCCAAACAGCATAACCCCAAAGAAAACCATAGATACATCATAAACCCCTAAAACTCTAAGATGAAGAAAACCTTCAAAACAGCTAGAGAAAACTGATACATATATTACTTACAGGAATGCAATGATTTGAATAAGATTTTTTCTGATGAGAATGTCTCATCAGAAAAAAATGAAGGTCAGAAGACAAGGGAACAACATTTTAAAGAATAGAACTGTCAAGCCATAATTTTATATCCACTAAAAATATCATTCAGGAAGGGATGCAAAATAAAAATTGAGAAAAATTATCACCTTCCAGATCTGCCCTAAACATTGGCTAACAAAAGGAAAGGGAATGATGCCAGAGTGATATTTGGACCTTCTGGCATGTCCGGAAAGGGTAAATATTAGAGGAATTGTAAAAAACAAAGTTATTTTTCTCTTTAAATTCACTTAATAAAGAAAAAATAATTATCTGGAGGGGTTTTCAATGTATATAAATGCGGTAAGCATAACCTAAAATTCAATGGGGCAAAAGGATTTATAAAGTAGCAGCATTTCTACATTTTATATTAACTGATACAATATTAACCCTTAGTAAACCATGATAGCTTAGATGTGCATATTGTAACCTCTAGAATAAACTGAAAAAAATAATAATAACCAGAGACTTATAACCAGAAAATCAACAGATTAAAAAAAAGTCAGCCAGTAGACAGAAATTACAATGAGATAATAAAAATATTCAAATAATCCAAAAGAAAACAGAGAAGTGGGAATAGAGGAAAAACAAAATAATAATAAAATGGCAGATCTAAAATTATCCACATCAGTAATTACAGTGAGTGCTAATGATGTAAACTAGTAGTTGGCAAACTTTCTCTTAGAGGGCCAAAGAGTAAATATTTTCATCTTGCAGGCCATATGGTGTCTGTCTCAGCTAATCATCTTTGCATGAAAGCAGTCATAGAAAATATGTAAATGAATGGTCATGGTTGTGTCCAATTTAAAAGGATTTTTACTAAATTAGGTGGCTGACCTGTGGGCCTATTTTGCATATCTCTTGCCTAAGCATTCCAGTTAAAGGATAGAGAATGCCAAAGTTGATAAAATAAAGTAAGATTTTACTATAAGCTACTTCAACTATAAAGATACAGATCTATAAAGATAGACTGATGGTAAGTGAAAGGAAAATGATATGGAATCTGTAAACATAAGAAAGATTGAGGGGATAGTTTAGTATCAGATAAAGTAGACTTCAAGACAAAGTATATAATGAGAGATTGTAAAAGTTTTATCATAATAAAAGAGGCATTCATCAGGAAGACATAACATTTATAAAGGTATATGTGCCTAATAATAAGCCTCAATTATATGGAGCATAAATTGATAGAATTTAAGAGGCAGACAATTTCATAATTACAGTAGTGAATTTAACACCTCTACTTCAGCAATAAATAGAACATTTAGACAAAAAATCAATGAAGACATTAAAGATATGTCTTTATCTTATTAGTATAATACAGCAGTATATGCAACTGGAAAATATACATTCTTGCACATGTGCATAGTGTATAAACCAAATTAGATCCTATGCCAGGCCATAAATAAGTCTCAATAAATTAAAAAACAACCAAAGAAGGTGTGCTTTCTGACCACAACATAATTAAAGTAGAAATCAAACTAGATATCTAAGAAAACACCTAATACCTATAAATTAAGCAGCACACTTCTAAATAATTTATGAATTTAAACAAAATTGCAAGATAATTAAAAAATGTTTTAAACTGAATGACATGGAAAATATAAAATATTGCAATTTGTAGGAAAAGCTAAGGTAATGCTTAGCAGCAAATCCATAGCTTTAAATGCTTATATTAGAAAAGGACAACAATCTAAAACTAAAGGCCTAAGATTTCACCTTAACAAGGTGAAAGTAAGTAAGTTAGCAAGTAAGCAGATAAAAGAAAACAGTGAAGATGAAAGTAGAAATCAATGAAATAGAAAACAGGTGAAAAAGTGAACAGTTCACTTTGAAGAGACCAACAAAACTGACAAAATTCTAACTATTCAGATCAAGAATAGAAAGAATAATCATTATCAGGAATAGGTAAAGGGTTATTACAAAAAATCTTATAGTGGTGATAGTTTCACTGGTTAATTCAATTAGACATTCAAAGAAGAAAGGCAACTCATATTTTAAGCCAGAATAATTTTAATACCAAAACCTTTCCATTATAAAAACAAGACAATTACAGGTAAATATTCTTCATGAATATGAATGCAAAAAAAAAATCCTTACTAAATATTAGCAAAACAAATCCAATAGTATATAAACGTATAATATGTTATGACCAACTGGAGCATTTAAAAATGTATTATGAGAAAAATGTATATTTTTCAGGAATGCAAAGTTGCTATAACACTCAAAAATCAATTGTTGTAATTGATTTTTAATTGATTTAATTAAACATCAATTTACAAAATACTAAAATATTAGATGATCATTTGAATACATGGAGAAAAATATCTGACAAAATCAGAATTTTAGCCAATTAGGAATCAATGGAAACTGTTCACAGCTGATAAACAATATCTGACAAAAAATCTATAACATCGAATGGAATAATGATACTTGAAAGCTTTCCTTTGGAAATTGGAAATGAAATAAAGATGTTTACAATCACCCTTATATTCTCCTAGAGATTCTAATTGAGTATGAAATATGAGAAAAAGAGCAGAAAGTAGAAGAATTGGAAATAATTAATGTAGAGAAAATACAATGCAAAGATAAATTGTAATACTTAGTAAGTGAGTTAGCCAGTTGCTGGTTACAGTGTCAGTATTTTAAAAAATCAATTGCAATTCTATGTACTAGAAAAAATATATAAGAAATTAAGTTTTATAAAATATAATATATTCAATAATATCAAAAATATCAAATACGGCCAGGCACAGTGTCTCATGCCTGTCATCCCAGCACTTTTGGAGGCCAAGGTGGACAGATCACCTGAGGTTGGGAGTTGGAGACCAGCCTGACCAACATGGAGAAACCCTGTCTCTATTAGGAATACAAAATGGGAGCTGGACATGGTGGCACATGCCTGTAATCCCAATTACTCTGGAGGCTGAGGCAGGAGAATTACTTGAACCCAGAAGGTGGAGGTTGCAGTTAGTGAAGATCGCACCCTTGCACTCTAGCCTCGGCAACAAGAGTGAAACTCCATCTCAAAAAAAAAAAAAAAAAAAAAAAAAAAAAACTAAGAAATGATGTAACAAAAACTTATGCAAGACCTGTATGCAGAAAACCAAAAATCATAATTGAAAGAAACATGCGTGAAGACTGAAATCTATATCTGTATTTCTCAATCTATCTATGGTTATGTTTATGGATTGTAAGATCAAATATTTTAAAGCTTGCAGATAACCTTAGGTTGACCTATAAATTTAATGTAATATCAAACTCTTAAAAATATTTATTTATGAACTTCACACATTAATAAGAAGGTTCATATAGAAAAATCAAAGGAACAAGAGTAAGTTATATACTCATTTAAAAGATTAGGTTAATCATTAGTACTGTCTATCCAATATTTTATTTTCCCTCCTGGTTGAGGTGATGAGTGGTCATGTGATGTATTTTGTTAATTAAATGTGAAAGTGACATTTGTGACTCTTGGCTAGAAGATTTAAGAGCCAATAAATAATTTACCACACTCTATCTACTTCCTTTTGCTAAGACAATTAGCAATATGTGCAAGAGAGTAGCCATTCGATCAGCCTGGGCCCCAGAATTAGGAGAAATCAAGTATATTCTCCAGACAACCCAAAATGGACAACTAGAGGGATCAAGAAAAACAAAACAAAAAGCTCTGTTATTATAGGTCACTGCAATTTAAACTTCTTTGTTATTGCAGTATAATCTATTCTGATGGAAACAAAGTGTAACATGGAAGGAATTACTCTATGGGACATATCAAGTCTCATAAAAATAAAGTAATTAAGACCATGAATATGGTTTGACTGTGTCCCCACCCAAAATCTCATGTTGAATTGTAATCCCCCTGATTGCCATAATTTCCACGTGTCAAGGGTGGGACCAGGTAGAGGTAACTGGATCATGATGGTGGCTTCCCCCATGCTGTCCTCATGATAATGAGTGATTTCACAAGATCTGATGGTTTTATAAGCGTCTAGCATTTACCCTGCTTGCACTTACTCACATCTACTGCCTGATACCTTGTGAAGAAGGTGCCCTGCTTCCCCTTCACCATCCACCATATTTGTAAGTTTCTCGAGGCTTCCCCAACCATGTTGAACTGTGAGTCAGTTAAACCTCTTTCCTTTATAAATTACCCAGTCTCAGGCAGTTATTTATACCAGTATGAAAACTGACTAATACAACCATGTTGTACTGAATAAAGGATAAACAAATGGAATAAAAATACAGAAATATAAATTTATTTTTATGATTATTATGATGATGATTTGATGCTACAACAGTGGGGAAAGTATATTCTTCTCAGTAAATGATACTATGACAATTACGTGCATGTGAAAGTAAATGAAATTTGAGTTCTCCCTCATATCTTGCATGTAAACCAATTCCATGTAGATTAGTAACTTCAAAGTGAAAGCAAAAACATACATATGTTTTTAGAAGATAGTGTAGAATATCTTAATAAACTTGTGATATGAAAAAGTTTTAATAGGAAATAAGAGTACTAAACATAGAAATAAACAGGAAATAATTATACTGCACTAAAACTAAGGACCTTTGTTTATCAAAATACATCCATAAGAGAGTGAAAATATAAGCCTTCACATGGAAAAATATATTTGCAAAATACTTAACTGACAATGAGTTCATATCCAGAAGATAAATATAAATATATTTAAAGATATAATATGTAATGTACATATATAATTTAATGTAGATATAAAACATATGTATATGTTTGTGGATAAAGATACATAAAATATACAAAGAACCTAACCACTTGGGAATGGACAAGTGACTTAAATATACTAATAACAAATGACAAAACCCAAATGTCTAATGAACATGTAGAAAACAGTGTAATCTCTTTAGTTATTGGTAACTCCAAATAAAAAACACAACTATATTCTCTCCAGAATGGCTATACCAAGTGGTGAAGATGTGAAATACCAAGAATACTCATATGTTGCTGGGAGACTACATCAGTATGGACACTTTAGAAACATATTTAGCATTGTCTCCTAAAATAAGAAGTTAATACACTCTATGATCCAACCATTCCACTCCCAGATACATGAATGTCTGAAGACATTCATGCATACAGGAATGAGAAAATATATAGAAAATATTAGTAACAGCATTAATTGTAATTTCCTAGAAACAACCCAAATGTTTGACAGTAGGATGAATAATTTGTGTTATATTTATATAGTGAAAAAAGGAACAACAAAATAAATGATTTATAGCTACATACAGCAATCTGGATGAATCTCACAAGTGTAATATTGACTAAAATAAGCAAGAAATAAAGTTGCTGTTTTTGTAAATTTCAAAAGAAGTAAAACAAAACTAGAGTGTTCAGAAATGCATGTTTATGCAGTAACATTAAAAAGAAAAATTAGGATATAAGGGGTGTGTAATTTATGATAATGTTCTTTTCCACAATTTGGGTATTGGTTATAATTATTTTTAAAGCTATACATTCTGTTTTATAGACTTTTAATTTTTGTCTTATTTAACCACATGAAAGCTTAAAAGAAGAAGATAAAATATCCTACCCATTCAACTTTAGTATTCCTTCTGCATATTTAAGATTCATATATAAGTGTATTTTATTAAGTTACTGTAAAAGAGTTCTACTATGGGGTGATTAATTACAGGAACAACGGTCCTCATCTTTTATGATTTCTAACTAGAATATAATGGTTTATTACATAAATCTTTTCCCAGACCAGTAGAAGAACAATAGAACACTGTTGGTTTATTTGGTCCTAGACACATTTAAAATAATGAAAAGTACACAATATATATTATCTTTTCCATGAAATGCAAGGAAGTTCTTAATATTATTTAACAACACATTCTGTAATATTTTACAAAGCTTTCGTCTGATAGCTTTTGTTTACTAGAGTGTGGGCTTAAGATAAAAGCAAAACAAAACACAATTATCCTATGGATATAAATTGAGTGCTGACTTCATTTTTCCTGACGTGGTAACTTATTTGCTCAAGTGGTATGATTATATGATCATACAAGTTTAAGGCACAGAATCACCAAGAGATTTATCAATTTGAACCTAGGATATATTACTAAAAACACAGAAATTTCTTATATTTTGTGTAAAAGCAATCTCAGTTCACATTTATTAAAATACTCATCTAGCTTGGTTTTTGGGCTATATCCTCATCAAACGATGGTAATAGGAAATGAACCAAAGTGGCATGTGTAGTCTCAGCAACTTAAAGTTTGCTTGCAATAATTAGCTTTCCTTTCCCATCCCTCTGAAATAAGGTCTTGTCAAGCTTTAGGCTGCGTTCAACATTAAGTCTTCAGTTAAGACATCTTGCCCATATTGGAAAAGAAGAGATTTTATAGGTTAATAAGCTGCATGGTATAAGGTGGGAAAGGGTAATTTACTAGGAGGCTAGTACATTTACTGGGAAACTGGCCATCCTGTATCTGTCATAGTTAGCACATTAAAATATTTAATGCCAAAGG
>NW_012110341.1:252448-253454 GCF_000951045.1 Mandrillus leucophaeus | reverse complement strand
AAAAAAAAAAAAAAAATTCTGCATTCTAATTTACTTAGTGGATATACATTTGGTAATTTACTATATAGTGTTTATATATTAAAAAATACTGTGGTCTTTTAAGTTAAATTTCAATGTTTACCTTTAGTTATTTCATTAGATACATTTCTAAAAGTAGAATTTCTATTTTAAAGTCTACAAATTTCAAGTTGTTAAATATGCATTGCAAAACACTTTACAGACATATAGAAGTTTCTTAAATTAGTCTTTAACAGATATTTAATAGTATAAATCTCTTAAGTGTTGTGAAGTTAGAATCCACTGAGTAGTAAGGGGAAGAATGAGGAGACTTCTCTCCTGGGGTAACCGCATGTTTCACAATCTAACAGTTTATCCGTTAGAAAAAATAAATCTTGACTTTGTATAATGTCAAGACCACTTTCAAGTTTCAGTGTCATACAATATCTAAAGAAACATGCATTATAGAGAAAAGGTTGGATGATTTCTGTAGAACATTTTACCTCACAATACATTAAAATCCTTTAATAGATTAGTAAAGGAATTGGTGAGAGTTGAATTCAATATAGGAATTTTACTTCTTATACCGAGAAAGATTGTAATCATGTATGGAAGTAGCTCAGATGCAGGGAAGAAACAGAAGGCTAATCAGGACTTTACTTGACAGAAAAAATTGTTGGGATTCTAATACATGAATATTCTTGCAAATGATCCAGAAGAGAAAGTACAGAATGAAAATACCAGGGAAATGCCAAATTGATGTAATTAAATTTGAGGAAGTATTTAGAGCTCTGGAAGGCTTAGCAGAAACCAAAGTCAGATTCCTTTGGTATAAATACAATGTTGGCTTAAGATAAAATAATTGAAGCCACACCTATGCAATGATGAGATTTGAACAGGGGATAGCAAAAAGGAAGGACCTGAGCATCCCTGTAGATTCACCATTGAAATCACCAAATTGATGCAGACAAATGGGCTAAAAAAGTTGGTTATTATTATTATTATTATT
>NW_012110341.1:246653-251718 GCF_000951045.1 Mandrillus leucophaeus | reverse complement strand
CTCCCAAATTTCTGATAATCTTTAACCAGGTGACTGGTGCTGTACTGGAAAGGAAGAAAGGGAGAAAGGGAGAAAAGGAGAAAGGGAGAAGGAAAGGAAAGAAAAAAGAAAACAAAATAAAGAAGAGAAGAGCGAAAAGAAAAGAAACGAAAAGAAAAGAAAAGAAAGAGAGAGACCTAAAGATACTGCTTTTTATGTTCACGGTTTATGGTAGTTTACATGAGAAATGGCTCAACTTTATTTCTGCACTTTAAGGCATCTAAGCTAAGAGCTTATTACCGAAACTCTTTTGTTTCTTTTCTGTCCCAGGTAGCAGATACATGTGGCAAGTCTCTCTCAATCAGTGACCAAGTGGTCCTCCTGTACTGTCCCTCAGTTTCTGCTCATCTCACAGATAACCATCTAACTTTCTGAGAAGTTACCGCCTCTAAACTAGAAACTTCCAATGTGAATTTCATGTACAACAAATTGCCTATATTTCAAGTGAGACTGTTCCAACTGTATCAGCTATGTAGTCATTTTGTTGGGATGCTATTTTTCATAGACAGAAAATTAGTTTTTTTACATAGATACCTCATATTTAAGTACTCTATATAAAATGTCCTGCCATCCCAAATAGATTATATATTCTATTTCAAGGATCATGGCTTGTACTTATATTTCCAATGTTTATAACAGTAGGGATGTAATACGTTTTCTTATTGTTATTTATGATGATAATGTTTGGTGATAAAAAACAAAAGAAGGTCAGCTTTCTAAGACAGAGAGAAAATGAGTTAATCCATTTTCTGAGTTAGGGAGGGAAGACAACATTTAATAAACATTGACCAGGACTATTATAGGTATTTTTACCTGAGTAATTTTATCCCTTTAGAGTAGTGCTTTTAAATATTTAATGTGCCTATGAATAACCTGGGGTTCTTCTATAATGCGGGCTCTGACTCAGTAGGTCTGGGGTAGAACCTGAGATTCTGCATGTCTAACAAGCTCCCAGGTGATGCTGATGTTGTTTGTAAAGGAAAAAAATTAAAATCTCAGGAACCCTAAACTTCTTATGCAAATGAGAGTGAAGCCTGTCCTGCCACACTCTCTTCCAAATGAAGAGCCATCACCAATATTATTCTTTAGCCAGATCCCCATTGGAAGGGAAAAGGCCTCAAGCATCTAAAAGGCCTGTCCCTACAGATCATTCAAAAGTAAAATTTGTGCTGGCCTCTCCTATAAACAAGGGAATGTCAATTGTAACTTCAGGGCTACAATGTAAGTCTAGCCCCTAAAACTAAAGTCTGTTGGATTTCACACTGATAAAGACCAGTATAAGCTTATCTTCCCAGGTGCTGAACAATGTCAAGACTCATTCCTCCACCTACCCAGAGGCATCTGCATAATTGCCTCTTCCTTTACTCTCTTTTTCTCTTCAGACATTCACTTTATCTTGTGTAAATGTAGATTTACTGGGTACTAGCCTAAGTCTCATAGGAATGTAACCATTTGCCTTCCTGCTTACCTGCCCCTCTTTCTACCTGCCTTCTCCCACTTTAAGGAAATTTATAAATACCCACATAAAACCTCTTTGGAAAAACAAAAGTGTCTGTACCTCCTATGTTTCCGGATGTACACTGTAGCTGACTAATAAACCTTGATGATTGAGACTCATTTCCGATGTCGTATTAGTCAGCAGATGACACTTTGAGCAACAAGGTTTTAAACAACTCTATGAGTAATATAATTATGACAATAACAGCAATGATGACAACAATAGTCATTTAATATACACCATATTACTAGAACGGAAGTTCTACAGGATAGGTAAGATAGATGGTAATGTGTGAACAAATAAAACTGATAAGTTAGAAAATCATAAAATAATAAAGCTAGGGAAATTTTTTTAAAAAACACCATTATGAAAATCAGTTAAACCTGATACATTAACTGTCTCTAAAAGTGCTCCTTTTCTGTTCAGCGAATCTCTAGTTAGGATAGAATGTGTTTACAATAAGACAGTATTGTGATAGAAGACATTTCTCTTTTCTTTAAATCCAGTGAAGTTCCTATCAACAGGCTACTTAAAATCAGCAGTTTTTCTCATGCTTTCAATGGTTAGTCTATCTAACAGCATATGTAAGTGACCTTTTGATAATTATTTAAAAGATTCATCAGTAAAGTCTCAAATGCCTGATTCAGGAGACTCACGTATCTGTTCCGGAAGCACTCAAGCTGAACTGTCAGAAAGGCAAGCACTTTCTTTTTGGTTATGTTTGTTGCAACGCTGCTCTATTTTTAAATTTGCCACTGGAAGGACTTCTCAAGTTCAAGTTCCATAGACCCAAAGTCACTAAATATACCAGCACCTAACAGCAGATTTACAAGCACTAACCTCTGGAAACATATCTTCCCCAGAAAAAGCAAGTCTGCCTTTGCTGAGTCCAAGAAAACTGATTACCTGAAAGACTCTAAGACCACCACCTGAAAATGCTAGAA
Source organism: Mandrillus leucophaeus (assembly GCF_000951045.1). Lineage (NCBI taxonomy): Eukaryota > Metazoa > Chordata > Mammalia > Primates > Cercopithecidae > Mandrillus > Mandrillus leucophaeus. The sequence continues at coordinate 249,237 of NW_012110341.1, read as the reverse complement.
TAGAGGCTTCTACTGATTTTTATGACAAAAATATATATCTGATCATTAGCTGAACATCACCCTTATCTGCTCTCCTGTGCACATCAATTAAATGAAGAGGGAGGGAAAAAGGAAACTAAAAAGTTGTGTTATTAAAGAGTAGCCAGTGAGGAACTGGTTGTTTTCAGGCAATGAGGCCACAGTGTCTTAGAAGACCCTTAAACAGACAGTCCCTGAGAAATAGTGTGTTATCCAATGTTAAGAAAATATCTGATTGATTCTTTACTACTTCATGATAGGGAAGTTATTATGCCATGCAGTGATGGTATGGAGGGTGTTTTTGGAAGATAACTTTGTGATATGCTCTGAGGAATGACAGATCTTTTATCCTTTCAATATAGTAAAAGTTCTTAAAGAAAAACCTGGGAATTATGGAGATCTTTTTTTTTGTTTTGTTTTGTTTTTTCTGCTTTGAGGAGAAATGTTAACCCATTTTTGCTGATTCTAGTAACTTCACAGAGAAGTTTTTAAAAAAATTTCATAGGGATGAGGTCTTACTATATTGCCCAGGCTGGTCTCAAATCCTAGTCTCAAGTGATCCTCCAGCCTTGGCTTCCCAAAGTAGTAAGGTTATAGGAGTGAGCAACCGCACCTGGCTAAGACTCCATTCCTAAAGCATTGTGAATGTTTTTATTGTTATAAATAAATTATAACAATAATTTATAATTATTATAAATAAATTTATAATTTAATTAATAAATAATTCCCTTTTCTTGAGTGACAAGGGAAATGTTTGGGGTCATACAAGTTTGCCTTGAGTTTATCTCACATAAATATCGATAAACTAAGAAAAGTCTAATTTCAGTGGAGGATTTTCCAAGGTTAATGAATGAAGTCATCTCATGGACTGGGTTCTGTGTAATCACCCATCTTGTCTTTGTATTCAAGCATATTGAACCTTGAATGTGAGTGAACCCTATGCCCTCCAACAGAAAGATGTGGTCTGGTCTTTGTGACTGTAATTACAATCCTGACCATTAGTTTCTATGACTTGTTAGTTAATAATCAGTTTTTGTGCAGGAGCTGATTGCCACATTTTCTTTTATGTTGCAAACTTGTTTTTATAACCATTTGTCAAACTGAAGAAACCACTCAAGTTATTTGGAAAGTGGAAACAATTTCTGTAAGGGAAAAAGTTCTGCCATATACAACTAAATGAGCCACCCATAGTTATACATTTTATGTAAGTCTTTTTTTCAGTAAAAACTGTGTTTGACAGAAAATGCTTTGCTTCTAATTTAACCTCGGGCTTTTTATTCTATTTCACAGTTGACCCGGAAGAGTGAAGCTTATTTTCACCACGTAAATGTCACTTTAAACATTTTAGGATACATAAAATTCCTTCCTATATACCCAGTTGTATAATAGAAGAGAGAGAATTTGAGAGAAAGAGAGAGGTACAAAGAACTACTGTGTATAATTTTGTGCAATGCTCAATGAAGAATAATTAAATCATCAAGCCATAAATTTGAGACTGTCCTTGATTCCTTCATAATTCTTATCTCTCACATTCAACTGGTCATGATTCTATGAATTCTACATGTTAATTATCCCTCAAATCCTGCTTTCACAGCTGTTGTAGCCTCAGCTGACTATGGAGGAATACAGACTTCTCCCTCCCCATCCCTCACCACAGGGTTGAAAATGAGACTAGAAAATTGAAGGCAGCTATAGTGTCTGCTATGTTAGAAGACTCAGTCATCATGGAAATTATGCTTGGCCTGCATTATGGAGTGCATCCAGTTCTTCCTAATCCATTACATAGAATGACATTAGCTCTTCAAATAGACCTTGCCAGATGCTAAAAGCCATTGTAGGGTTTGTCACCTATATTTCCCCAGAGATAATTCCCTCTTATTCATAGCTTTGTGTCCTACTACTCAATCTAATTTACATAGTCCAACTCCCAGGAAGCAGTAGTACCTTATTCCTGGTTCTATACATAGCCCAGTGAATTCAAGTCTGTAATTAAAAACTACAGCCATATTTATCTCTTATGAGGCATGTTACAGCTCGACCTGCCCTGAACAAAATAAATAACACTTCAAATTAAAAATTGCAGATCTGTGCTCAACAAAGAGGAGCTCTTTTCCAGTGTGTATTATTGATTATGTTTTCCTAGGGTAATTTTTGTCTATCAACTAACTCATTTTGTGATGGTAATTCAGGGATTTTTTTTCTTCCCCTTAAGAAGTAAACTCACAAAGTGAGTCTGACCGAATGTAGGCCGTTGCTTCTTTAATATGTAATTATTACAATAAGTAGTGCATCACTGCAGTACTTTGCATGCGCCAGTGAATATGCTTCAGCAATTAAGGACTCCAGGTCCTGGAGAATGAAATAAACATTAGCAATTTTTGCAATCTGTTGAGGCCAAGAGGAATTGTCCAATAGAGTAGTACATTTTAAATAGTAATGTTTGTAATTATTTAATGAGAAAACATGTTTTTTTTTTCCATTTCCAGAATGAAAAAGATGTTCTTTCCAAATTTTAATGCTTCATAACTTTAGAAAGTAAAATTTAATTTTAATATAATAATTCCTA
>NW_012110341.1:241118-245728 GCF_000951045.1 Mandrillus leucophaeus | reverse complement strand
TTTTTAACTCTTTTGTAAGGATGGGGTCTTACTATGTTGCCCAGGCTGGTCTTGAACTCCTGTCCTCAAGCCGTTTTTCCACCCGGGCCTCCCAAAGCACTAGGACTATAGGTGTGAACCTCCATACCTGACCATATAAACATATTTTCATCACCATAGCTACTGATATAAGAGTTCGCTGTAGGAACAGACTTGATCACTTGGGAAAAGCCTTTAATATATTTGTAGGCCTGCAAAGTAAAAAGGAGCCTTAGATTGGAGCACTAGTTACATGGGAAGAGGGATTCTATTTGGCATTTTCCACGTACCCTGGGGAAATAACATAAAGACATTAAGATCACTGCTGTTTTATAACAATGGAAAGTAGAGATTAGACATTAATCAGATGATCACTCTGATTAACATCTTGTTAATGAGAAGAGATAGTTAGATCAATACTCACCCATGACAACGGAACCTGACCTAGATTTGATAAAGTTTGAGATATTGCGATACTCACCCACGAAAATCCAGGAACCTGACCTAGATTTGATACATTTGAGATAGTGAGATAAATGCTCACCCATGACAATCTAGGAACCTGACCTAGATTTAATAAAGTTTTCGTGAGAAAATAATGCTCTAGGTGAGCCCTACTGGAATAAATTGGACTTACCTAACAAGAAGTAAATCCCTACAGAAAGAAAAGCATAGACGAATGCACCTAGACAAGGAAGAGTGGAAAGCCAGGGGGGCTGACAGGAAATAATGCTAGAGAAATAAACAGGGGCCAAATATTTCAGGGCCTTAGGCTAAATTAAGTACTTTCACTTTGATCCTATGATAAAAGAGGAGGCAGGAACTTTGTGAAATTAGTAATTTGGAAATATCACTTTGTAAAGAATGGCTAGGAACAGAACTAAAGCTACCTCAATTGTCACTGAGAAATAATGATCACGTGGAGTGGAGTTGCAGCAGTGGACATAGTATCTTGGAGGTCAAAATAGGTCAAGGATATTAATAAAATTTCTAGGAACCCATCAGAAGGAGAGAGAAACAGAGCATGCAAGAGCATGAACAATGAGAAAGGAATGAGAAAGATAAGTCAACCCTATTTCAACCCAATTTATGTCTTGTATGCGTATTTTCTTAACATGCCCTTCCAACTCAGGGAAAACATTGCTTATATAGATTTCATATACGTGTTGTCCTTTATTGAATATTTATGCATGACTTTTCTCCCTTAGAATACTTAAAGTGAAATATTTTCTGAGCTTTTCCTGTCTTATGCTTTCTAACTTAGATAAATGGTAGACACAGAGCAAATATCCTTTGATAATTAAGAAAGTTAAATTTCTTAATGTTATGTGAACTCTTTTTTAGTGCTAAAACCAAAGCTGAATCCAAGTTTACAAAGAATATGTCTAATCCCAAGTAGTCAGGCATTTCAAATACATGCCTTTTTTTTTTTTTTCTGAGACGGAGTCTCCCTCTGTCGCCCAGGCTGGAGTGCAGTGGCGCGATCTCGGTTCACTGCAAGCTCCGCCTCGCGGGTTGACGCCATTCTCCTGCCTCAGCCTCCCCAGTGGCTGGGACTTCAGGCGCCCGCCACCACGACTGGCTAATTTTTTTTGTATTTTTAGTAGACACGGGGTTTCACCGTGTAGCCAGAACAGTCTCGATCTCCTGATCTCATGATCTGCCCGCCTCGGCCTCCCAAAGTGCTGGGATTACAGGTGTAAACCACTGCACCCGGTCTTTTTTTTTTTTTTTTTTAACTTTTGCCAACCTCTATTATATGAAATACACTTTGGCAATTAATGAATTGCTTACATTTTGACTTTATGTCTGCATGAAATTGGATGGTACGTTAAAGAGAAACTTTGTAGATGTTTCTGACATAAAATTCCTTTAAAAAAAGGAGATTTGGAAAAAATATTAAAGTCATTTTAAATTTCTCCATTTGAACTGAAATGATTTGGGAGATAGTACAAACATTTTTCCACTCCAAATTCTAAACTTATTAAATCCCTGAGTAGCAAATTATAATGGATCAAAAAAATCTCTGTTGTCTATGTTTATTTTTTCATCATTGTCAGCTAAAGTATTTTTTATTACTTTAAATTGTAATATGTGTTACTGGTATCAGATAGTTTTAAGGCAAATTTTCTCTTATTTTAGTTTCATGTTACAGGAAAACCCTAAAAATTTGTGTGTAGATTCAATTTTTCTTATTTATATTTATTTAACTCAAACTTAAAAAAAATAGAATATTAAAATGATTGTTGAGTTCAACAAAATTATAAATTCTGTGTGTATACATATTTGTGTAAATAGTATTCTTTTAAATCCCTGAAGCATTCTTGTATTTTATTCTCAAAATATCTGTATAGAAGCAAGCATTTGTAAATTAGCTGGGTGTGGTGGCAGGCGCCTGTAATCCAAGCTACTTAGGAGGCTGAGGTAGGGGAATTGCTTGAATTTTCAGGACTGCACCACTGCACTCCAGCCTGAGCGACAGAGCAAGCCTCCATCTCACAAAAACAAACAAACAAGAAAACAAAAAACCATAATCTAATTTAATTCTACCAACAATCTTTGTAGTAATCATTTTCATGACCATTACAGATTAGGAAATTGAGGCTTAGAGAGTAAGCAATTTGTCTAAAACCACACAAAACTAAGTAATGGAGCTGGATTAAAATGGGAGGCCTTGCTCCAAATTCTTTTTTTTTTTTTTTTTAATTATACTTTAAGTTCTAGGGTACAGGTGCACAACGTACAGGTTTGTTACATATGTATACATGTGTCATGTTGGTGTGCTGCACCCATTAACTTGTCATTTACATTAGGTATATCTCCTAATACTGTCCCTCTCCCCTCTGCCTACCCCACGACAGACGAAACCTACATATTGGTGATTTTGTTTTATCATCACAAACAATGTATTTTATATTCTTTTCCTCTTTTACTTATTTAATTTGGAAGGTTGTCCAGTCTTAATATTTAGTATAAAAGACAGTAAAATAAATGTTTTGATTTTCATGTGGAATTATTGCCTTTTACAGACCTTCTGGGAGCATTATTTTTCCCGCTTATCACATTTTGCATAACTGAAATAGTCCTAGGTTGAACTTTTCCTCTTCAGCAGTATGTTTTATGAGATACGAAAATTTATACTGGCATATACTTTCACAGAAAGCTCTATCCTCCCAGAAATAAACTCTGTCCCCTTCTCTCCTTAAAAAATACTTTTAACCCCTGGGATAGGATAGCTCAGTTTCTTATACGTGTATCCAAGGCAAATGGAAGTCTTGTGAGAAGTTTCTGTGTGAGTGATCCTATCATGCAGGGATCATCCCTTCATGGAGTGAGAAGATTACAAAAAAGGTTGTGAGGCCAAAGTTGAATGCAGTTTCATTAATTGTAAATCTAGAGTCCATGGCAAGTTATGTCTCCTCAGCACCACACCCTCCCCACTCTGAAATGCTTTTATCATTTAACATAAAGTTCTGACAATGGAGATTCATGGTGGGAAGTATTGCACGCCATAATCTGAAGTGTAAAGGTAATTTGCCATAGATGAAGTAAAATATGAGAGCAAGTAAAATAGAAAAAGTTATCAAAATAAAGAAATGTGGAAAAGCCAGCATAGAAAGTGAGAAATATTTGGTAGTAGGACATCATTTAAGCAACTGAGAAAAGGATGTACAGAATTAGAGCATTGAATTTGATGCCATTACTCCAGTTGCTGTAATTCTGAAATTATGATGATGTTACCAATTTAAGTAGATGTTACATAAATTCACCTCACATACAACCTTAGATATATTTGAGGCATCATATATCTAGTTATTTTAATTTTCTCTACATGCCGTGACACTGAGGTAATCAGACCTATAGGTACTACATATAAATCATCTTTTTAATCCCCAAAGTGCTTTTGTTATATTAACTAAAATTTTTAAGATTATTTGTATCAATGCCAATATCAAACTATCTCTGGGAAAAATTAAATTATGTAGATTTATTTTCACATTTTAAGTAATTGTTTTTAGAAATCTTTCAAGAGAAGTATATACATCAGCTTTAAATCAAATGTTAAAATGTGAAGAACCTCTGAGGCATGGGCTAATTCAAACCCTGTCTCCACACCCCACCCCAATGGACGCATACCTGTAACTTCTGGGAAAATAGGTCTTGGAGAGGTAATATGACTTTTTTTATGGACATAAAATCAGTTTGAAGCAAAGTAAAACTTTAACTTGAGCCTCTTGGCTTCCAATCTAGAGTTTCTTCTATAATTTGGGGTAAGTTATTTCATCCCTTTGTGCCTCCATTGTCTTGTCAGCAAATTGGAGATACCGATAAGATCTTTCTCAGTGGACGAAAAACATTAATGCAAATCAAGTAATTAGAAACATGCCCGGCACATTGCAGGTCCTCAGCAATGTTATTTTTATAATCACTACACTATTCTTCCATTTTTACAAATATAGTAAAAGCAAAATAAAACCTTTTTGAATAAAACCATTGTCACATCAAAAGGAAGGTGAAGGGAAATAAGTCATTTTTCACTGTAAAGAATTAAAATATTGCAGTTGAATATGTTTTCATTTCATCATTTCAGA
>NW_012110341.1:225701-241068 GCF_000951045.1 Mandrillus leucophaeus | reverse complement strand
CCTACCCCACGACAGACGAAACCTACATATTGGTGATTTTGTTTTATCATCACAAACAATGTATTTTATATTCTTTTCCTCTTTTACTTATTTAATTTGGAAGGTTGTCCAGTCTTAATATTTAGTATAAAAGACAGTAAAATAAATGTTTTGATTTTCATGTGGAATTATTGCCTTTTACAGACCTTCTGGGAGCATTATTTTTCCCGCTTATCACATTTTGCATAACTGAAATAGTCCTAGGTTGAACTTTTCCTCTTCAGCAGTATGTTTTATGAGATACGAAAATTTATACTGGCATATACTTTCACAGAAAGCTCTATCCTCCCAGAAATAAACTCTGTCCCCTTCTCTCCTTAAAAAATACTTTTAACCCCTGGGATAGGATAGCTCAGTTTCTTATACGTGTATCCAAGGCAAATGGAAGTCTTGTGAGAAGTTTCTGTGTGAGTGATCCTATCATGCAGGGATCATCCCTTCATGGAGTGAGAAGATTACAAAAAAGGTTGTGAGGCCAAAGTTGAATGCAGTTTCATTAATTGTAAATCTAGAGTCCATGGCAAGTTATGTCTCCTCAGCACCACACCCTCCCCACTCTGAAATGCTTTTATCATTTAACATAAAGTTCTGACAATGGAGATTCATGGTGGGAAGTATTGCACGCCATAATCTGAAGTGTAAAGGTAATTTGCCATAGATGAAGTAAAATATGAGAGCAAGTAAAATAGAAAAAGTTATCAAAATAAAGAAATGTGGAAAAGCCAGCATAGAAAGTGAGAAATATTTGGTAGTAGGACATCATTTAAGCAACTGAGAAAAGGATGTACAGAATTAGAGCATTGAATTTGATGCCATTACTCCAGTTGCTGTAATTCTGAAATTATGATGATGTTACCAATTTAAGTAGATGTTACATAAATTCACCTCACATACAACCTTAGATATATTTGAGGCATCATATATCTAGTTATTTTAATTTTCTCTACATGCCGTGACACTGAGGTAATCAGACCTATAGGTACTACATATAAATCATCTTTTTAATCCCCAAAGTGCTTTTGTTATATTAACTAAAATTTTTAAGATTATTTGTATCAATGCCAATATCAAACTATCTCTGGGAAAAATTAAATTATGTAGATTTATTTTCACATTTTAAGTAATTGTTTTTAGAAATCTTTCAAGAGAAGTATATACATCAGCTTTAAATCAAATGTTAAAATGTGAAGAACCTCTGAGGCATGGGCTAATTCAAACCCTGTCTCCACACCCCACCCCAATGGACGCATACCTGTAACTTCTGGGAAAATAGGTCTTGGAGAGGTAATATGACTTTTTTTATGGACATAAAATCAGTTTGAAGCAAAGTAAAACTTTAACTTGAGCCTCTTGGCTTCCAATCTAGAGTTTCTTCTATAATTTGGGGTAAGTTATTTCATCCCTTTGTGCCTCCATTGTCTTGTCAGCAAATTGGAGATACCGATAAGATCTTTCTCAGTGGACGAAAAACATTAATGCAAATCAAGTAATTAGAAACATGCCCGGCACATTGCAGGTCCTCAGCAATGTTATTTTTATAATCACTACACTATTCTTCCATTTTTACAAATATAGTAAAAGCAAAATAAAACCTTTTTGAATAAAACCATTGTCACATCAAAAGGAAGGTGAAGGGAAATAAGTCATTTTTCACTGTAAAGAATTAAAATATTGCAGTTGAATATGTTTTCATTTCATCATTTCAGAGGATAGTGTTTTTTAAATTAAAACAACAACCACAACAACAACAACAAAAAACACTGTTTGGCCAGGTTCCGTGGCTCACGCCTGTAACCCCAGCACTTTGGGAGGCCAAGGCAGGTAGATCTTCTGAGGTCAGGAGTTCGAAACCAGCCTGGCCAACATGGTGAAACCTCATGTCTACTAAAAATTCAAACAAAACTAGCCAGGCATTGTGGTGTGCATCTGTAAATCTCAGCTACTCAGCAGGCGGAGGCAGAAGAATTGCTTGAATCTGGGAGGTGGATGTTGCAGTGAGCCGAGATCACACCATTCCATTCTAGTCTGGGTGATAGGGGCAAAAACTCTGTCTCGAAAAATAAATAAATAAAATAAATAAATAATACATTGATTGTGACAGGCCAGGCTGTGTGGAGCCTAAAGTATACACAGTTTTGAGGGCCTTCTTTAAGAAAAAGTGAATATTTATTTAGAATATGAAAACCAACTGATACTAATTTTAAAATGCTGCCAAATATCAAAATATAGCAAAATCCAGAAAAATAATATATTTGCATAAATGATCTGTCAGACACACCCTCATGAGTCTTCTTTTTTATTTTCTTTTTTTCTATCTTTATTTCACTGCACACTCTTGATCACCTCTAAAATCACAGCGATTTATTTTGTAATGTCACTTTCTATGTAGAAACTGAGAAGATAATTCAGTGTTTGTTCTAGCATAGTTTGTTTGGAGGTGTTTCAGAAAGGAAAGCACATATCATTAGGACAGGCAAAGGCTCTATTGGTTCTATCATGATCCGATATCAATACTACAAGTATGAAGGTGGTAAAAGATATAGGGAAGTGATTGTAACACACCTGAAATTGCCCACTAAACACAAACTAAATGTATCCTCAACTGAACTTCCCCTTAGCTGGATCCCAAAACTATTTGTAGCAGATTTTACTCGAACAAATGACAATGTGAACACATTTCTAGAGTCTCTTGTGGGTCTTAAAAGGTGTCTGGACAAATGAGATTGCTGTAAATACAAGCTCCTAATACCTAGAGGGAAACAATGAAAATCTTGAGACAGTCTGAAAATCCTAAATATTCTGAATGTAGTTTAGATGTTCAAGGGTTTCCCAAGGTAAATGAGTTTAGAATGTAGTAAAAATAGTCTATCTGATTTAATAGAAAAATATGAGGAAGCTTAGCCTAAAGCATGTTGAGGCCTTGACCACATATACCAATAGAAATGAGGAGAAGCCTAAAGAAGATAGAGTGAGACCAGTTGAAGCTAACTAAACTGACTTTTGTCAGGGGTGCCAGACAGCCTAATGCACAGGGTCTAACAGGGGCTAATTTGGACAGGCCTGTATAAGGAAAGAGAAATGAGGATCAAACACAGCCCTTATCAGCGAGCGTGGGTAGGGAATGTACTTGGAATAACAGAAGCTAGATTCAAAGAGGAGGCTGGTGAGTGCTTTCAGCAGTTCCTTGAAGTTCTGTGTTCTCCTCCTATAACCTCAATCAATTCAATTCATTCCTTTCTTATCACTTGCCTGACAAAATCCCACTTTAAATGAATAAAAAAACTTTTTTTTGGTGGTGTCCAAATTGGGAAGGAAGAAATAAAATTATCACTGTTCAGTGCTGACATACTCATATTTAGAAAATCTTGAAAATTATACACACATAAATCTTAAAGCTAATAACAGAATTCACTAGAGTACAAAATCAACACACAAAAATCAGTGTGTCTTTATATACGAACAATGAACAATCTGGAAAGGGAGTTGAGAAAACAATTTCACTTAATAATAGCATCATACGAAATGAAATGCCTAGGAATAAGCTAACGAAAGAGGTGAAAGATTTTTACCTGAATGTCTTTTCCTTTGTAGATTTTGCTGAAAACTACAAAATATTGCTGAAAGAAATTAAAGAAGACATAAAAAGTAGAAAAGACTTCATATGTTCATGGGTTATAACATTTAATATTATTAAGATGATAATACTAACCAAAGCAATCTACCAGTTCAATGTAATCCCTATCAAAATACCAACAATGTATGTTGCACATATAGAAAAAAACACATTCTCAATTTCATACGGAATTTCAAGGGATTTTTGAGTAGCCAAAATAATCTTGAAAAATAAGAACAAAGTTAGAAGCCTCACACTTCTTAATTTCAAAATTCATTACCAGCTGCAATAATCAAATAAGTGTGATACAGACATGTAGATCAATGGAATAGAATAGGTATCCCAGAAATAAACCCTTGCATTTATGGTCAAATGATTTTTGACAAGTCTACCCAGATAATTCTATGGGTAAAGGATAGTCTTCAACAATTGGTGCTGGGAAAACTTAAGTACATGGCAACGAATGAAATTTGCCCCTTACCTTGCACCATATACAAAAATTAACTCAAAATGAATCAAAGACTCAAATATAGTGGCTAAAAATATAGAACTCTTAGAAGAAAACACAGGGTGACACTTCATGACATCAGATTTGGCAATGTGCATAGGACACCAAAAGCACAAAAAATGAAAAAAAAATCAATTAGACTTCATTAAAATTCAAAACTTCTGTATATCAGAGGACATTAGCAAGAGAGGGAAGAGGCAACCCAAAGAGTGGGAGAAAATATTGACAAATCATATATATAATCAGAGATTAATAACCAGAATATGTAAAGGACTCCTAAAACTCAACAATAAAAAACAATTTAAAAATGGGCAAAAGACTTGAATAGACATTTTTCCAAAGAAGATAAACAGTTGGTCAATAAGCACATGAAAAGTTGTTCAGCATCACTAATCATTAGGGAAATGCAAACAGAACCTCAATGAGATGCCACTTCACACCTGTTAGGATGGTTAGGATTAAAGGAAAAAAAAACAAAAGGGGAAATAAGTTTTGGCCAGGATTTGAAAAAATAGGAACTCTTCGGCATTGCAGATAGGAATATAAAATGGTGCAACTACTGCTGAAAACAATGTGGCAATTTCATAACTTAAATTTAAAATTGTCAGGCTTTGCACAGTGTCTCATGCCTGGAATCCCAGCACTTTAGGAGGCTGAGGCCAGTAGATCACCTGAGCTCGAGTTCTAGACCAGCCTGGGCAACATGGTGAAATCTTGTCTCTATCAAAAATGCAAAAAATATTAGCTGGGTGTGGTGGTGTGCATTTGTGGTACCAGCTACTTGGGAGACTGAGCTGGGAGGATTGCTTGAGCCTGAGAGGTGGAAGTTGCTGTGAGCTGAGATCGAGCCACTACACTCCAGCTTGGGTGACAGAGTGAGACCCCATTTTTAAAAACATTGTCATATAATTTTTTTAGCAATTCCACTTCTGGGCATATACCCCAAATAATTGAAAGCCAAGACTTGAACAGTTATTTGTACAACAATGGTCACAACAGCATTATTCACACCAGCCAAAAGATGGAAACAACCCAGTGTCCACTGACAGATGACTGGGTGAGCAAGACATGGTATGTACATACAGTAGAATATTCTTTAATCTTCAAAAGTAATGAATTTCTGATGCATACTACAACTTGAGTAAACCTTGAAAAGATTATGTTAAGGGAAATAAGCCAGACACAAAAGGACAAATGTTGTATAATTCCACTTATATGAAGTATCTAGGATAGTCAACAGCAAGAAGTAGAAAGTATAATAGAGCTTACTAGGTACTAGAGGGAAGGAAGAATGGGAAGTTATTGTTTAATGAATACTGAATTTCAGTTTGAGATGCTAAAAAGTTCTGGAGATGGATAGTTGCACAGCTATGTGAATGTACTTAATGCCACTGAATTTTATAAATGGTTAACTTAGCAAATTTTATATATATATTTTTTTTCTCTCTCTCTCTCTTTCACATGCGCGCACACACACACACATACACACACATTGGCTCTCTCTTTTGTTTTTCTTTACACCAGGCATTGTAATGTTTCCTTCAGTGATACCTTTATGGTTTTAAGGGTCATCACTCACTCATAGCATCATAAATTAGTATAATATTGTTATAGAAGATTGTACAGTGTGGCAATTAAGAGCAGGAAGTCTAGGTCAAGTTGACAACTTCTCCTTAATAACTTGGTAACCATATCTGAAAATGGAGATGACAACACCTACCTACCTCAATGCGATGTAAAAATTAAGTTAAAAAAATTAGGTGAATATGTAGAAAGTGCTTGGAACAGTGGTGCATGGTGCAAAGTATGGACTTAGTATTTTATTATTATCGTTATTAGTATTTCTGTGTTTTTGTAATCCAAAATAGGATACTCTCAAAAACAGTCAACTTCTTTTTTTTTTTCTTTTCTCTGAGCATCATTTTATCTCTGTTGATGTTATTGACTCTCTTGATATATTTTCCCCATTCTCCTCTTGCCACCTACTGGCTTATTTTACTCCACACTTTGCTTTTGCTTGTTTATTTTTGTCTTTCTATTTTTTCTTTCTTTTTTCTTTTTTTTTTTTTTTTGAGATAGAATTTTGTTCTTGTTGCCCAGGCTGGAGTGCAATGGTGCAATCTCAGCTCACTGCAGCCTCCGCCTCCTGGGTTCAAGCAATTCTCCTGCCTCAGCCTCCCGAGTAGCTGGGATTACAGGCATGCACCACCATGCTCAGCTAATTTTGTATTTTCAGTAGAGAGGAGGTTTCTCCATGTTGGTCAGGCTGGTCTTGAACTCCTGACCTCAGGTGATCTGCTTGCCTCAGCCTCCCAAAGTGCTGAGATTACAGGCGTGAGCCACCGCACCTGGCCTATTTTTTTTCTTTTTAAACATCATAGGTTCAGTCTATTTACAGTTTCTTCTTCCTTACACTTTGGCTCTAGTTTCCTTGTAGCCTTAGCTCCATTGGCCCCCTCTGGTTCTGATTTTATAAAATGGCTGCTCTTTACAGAAACTTTCAGCTTTGGTCTTGACTGCTAACTAATGATTTCTCCATAAATTCTAGTTCAAATTTTCAAGATTGATTAACACAACACAACTTTTTATATCAAACCTCATGACCTATCACCAGCCGGCCAAGAGATTAACTCTTCTTGAATTGGGTACCTGCCTATGACCTAAATAGTGTTGAAGAAAGAGAAAATAATACCAAACCTGCCCCCCTGTGGCTGTCCTCTCAGTGTGGACTGTGAGCAGAATAGTTTCTCTTAGGGACAGTTTATAACTATAGCAGTTATGGTAATTAACATATTTAGTATACCAAGAAGCAAAGATGAATAATACATAGTCCCTCCTATGATGGAGCTCATTACCCAGGAATAGACATGTGTATGAGCAATCATGCAATAGAATAGCTACTATTTATTTATATGGACAAAATATTTTTTAAACACAAAAGAGAAAACAATTCAGTTTGCTGGGTGTAGGGAATGGGACAGGCTTCACAGTATGTGGTGATCTTTCCATGGATATGCTAAATATAAAAAATGTTTCCTAGGATGGAGTAGAGCAGAAAAAGGGATGGAACAAGGGCGTTAAGGTAGATTCAGCTGTAAAAACAGTCACAGAGGTACAACGATGAGTGGTGTGATAAGGAAATGGAGCTGAAAACTGTGGCTGGAACGAAAACTAAAATGAGTAAGATTATTACAGCAGAGTGAACTGCAGCTAAGGACCAACCTGTGGATGGGTTTAGACTGTGAATTACTGAAAAGAAATACGGTTTTCGTTTTTTGTCAACTAGGATTTTATCAAAGGTTATCACTTTGGCATTTGAGAAAGAAATGTGTTTGCATTGAGGAGAATGTCTCAGAGCAAATAGAGACTGGAAGTAGAAAAGTATAAGGCCACTAGAACGGCCCAGTTAAGATATAATAAGGCCTGAACTTAAAAGAAACTGTTTCAAAGGTGAACTGACAGACTAAAAATTATCAGGGTCAAGTGACTGACATGTAAACATTTCAACCATAATTTAAAGAAACAAAATGCCTCAGAAAGCAACATAATTCATTTTTTAAAAAGCTTTAGTTTTACATGAAGAAGATTTAAGAATGGTTATTTTATTTTCTCTAGATATATGGCTAAAATTCTAGGAGTGTGACATTGGGATGAATATTTTTCTGCCTTAAAGAGGGTTAGAAGAAGAATTCTGAATTGTGTCTTCTTTTAGATTTAAGCTAAATATCAGAAGAGTCAAGTAGGATAAAACTTCCTCATAGTGTGCAGTGTTGAATCAGATAAATTGGATCAGCAGCAGAACTGAAAATATTCTTATAAAATATAACCTGTCTTATATTCATAACTTCATATCTCCACTGAGGGTTTTACACCAGTACTTTAAAAGTATACTTTGCTGTGAAGGCATAATTTCAGTACAACCACATGTGTACATAGTTGTCCAATTGCAAGAACAATGAAACACCAGGGACCAGAGCCATTGCAGTATACACAAAGGTACATTGTAAGTTAATAGGTTAATAAAACTCTAAAACTGAAGTCGAGGCATACTGCACAGTAGTTATTTTTAAAGTTAGTGTGTTTCCTTAAAATTTAATATGTTCCCCTTTTATAGAAAAGAAATAAAAAGGGGGATTTAAATATATTATTCTCAGGCAACTAATTTTTTCCATCTTCTACCTCCAATAATGTGGTGACAGGAAGTGACTTAAGGTGTCATCTTTAGGATATTCAGTAGGAAAAGCTTCTTTTTATTGTTATCATTGTATGAGAGGTCTTCAAAACGTTTGTTGAAAATGTGTTTTATGAAAAAGTTATGCATAGAATTCAACATTTTTGCACCAAAATAAACTTGTACTAACTTGTGATAATGTGTGTGGACAGGATATAGTTTGACGGATCGAAAATAAGAGACATCATTTTGAAAACAGCTCTATATTAGTCTGTTCTAATGCTGCTAATAAAGACAGAACTGAGACTGGGTAATTTATAAAGGAAAGAGGTTTAATTGACTCACAGTTCCACAGGAAACTCACAATCATGGCAGAAGGGGATGCAAACATGTCCTTCTATACATGGTGGCAGGAAGGAGAAGTTCTGAGCAAAAGGGGAAAACCCCCTTATGAAACTATCAGATCTCTTGAGAACTCAACTGACTATCATGAGAACAGCATGGAGGTAACTGCCCTTATGATTCAAGTACCTCCCACCAAGTCCCTCCCATGACATATGGGAATTATGAGAGTTACAATTCAAGATGAGATTTGAGTGGAGACACAGCCAAACTATATCAAACCCCTATGAAAGGCAACATAAACTCTGCTGAAATTGAAGAAGAAACATCATATTTATGGCAAAGTTTGAGTGGAAGATTGATGAAATCACTGATGCTTTACAAAATATTCTTGGAGACAATGCCCCAAATTAATCATCAGTTTACAAACCGATAACTCATTTTAATAAGAGGTGAGATGATGTTGAAGATGAAGCTCACAGAAGCAGCCCATCCACATCCATTTGTGATTTTAAAATATTTATATTATTCATGCCCTAATTGAAAGGAACCAGTGATTAACAGCACAAGCAATAGCCAACGCCATAAACATCCTAATTACTTCAGCTTACACAATTCTGACTAAAAAATTAAAGTTGAACAAACACTCCACTCAGTGAGTATCCAAACCATTGTGCCCAGATCAGCTGCAGACAACAGCAGAGCTTTCGATGGAATTTTTAAATCAGTGGGATCAAGATCCTGAATTACTTCTTTAAAGAATTGTAACAGGAGATGAAACACGGCTTTACAAGTACAATTCTGAAGACATCATAATCAAAGCAATGGCTAGTGAGAGATGGACGTGATCCAGTCAAAGCAAAAACAGACCAGTTAAGAACAAGGGTTATGGCAACAGTTTTTTGATATGCTAAAGGGATTTTGCTTAATGACTTCCTGGAGGGCCAAAGAATGATAACATCTGCTTACTATGAGAGTGGTTTGAGAAAATTAGCCGAAACTTTAACAGAAATATGCCCAAGAATGTGTCACCAGAATGTCCTTCTTCACCATTACAGTGCTTCTGCTCATTTATCTCCTGAAACAAGGGCAATATTTCAGGAATATCCATGGGAAATCACTGGGTTCAACTTACAGTACTAATTTGTTCTTGCTGATTTCTTTTTGTTTACTAATTTGAAAAAAAAATCTGTTAAAGGCATCCATTTCTCACCAGTTAATAATGTAAAAAAGACTGGATTGATATGTTTAAATTCCCAGAATCATCAGTTCTTTAAGGATAGATTAAATGCCTGATATCATAACTTAGAAAAGTGTCTTGAACTCAATGGAGCTTATGGTGACAAAGTTTATATTTAAAAAACTCACTCTGCAATGATAGAGTAGGAAAAATTTAAAAATAAAAATTATTTATACCTATATAATGTATATTAATAAATATAAAACATTTTATACTTTTCAATATAAACTGTATATATGTGGAGACATTTTACTGTTTTTCCTATTGTCGAGGATGAATGTCATTAAGTATTTAATTTAAATAATCTAATTTTAATACACTTAATGTATTTAAAGAAATCACTGAGTAAACATTCTACATCTTTACAGATTTTTTAAATTCCATTTTTTATGTTTAATATGAATGAATATAATTTAATTAATTTTATTTTATTGCTTTAATATTTTTTATTTATTTTATATATTTAAGAATTATAAGTGCGGATTTCTTACATACATGTATTGCATAGTGGTGAAGTGTGGGCTTTTAGTGCACCCATCACCCAAATAGTGAACATTGTAATCAATAGGTAATTTTTTCAATCCTTATCTTTATAGATTGTTAATGCTGCACTTGCTTTGGCTGCAAGACCCAAAAGTCAAGTGGTCAAAAACACCATGGAAATGTACAAGCGTACATGGGAGAATCATATACATGTCCTCACTGAAGCCGTAGATGACATTACAAGCATTGATGACTTCCTTGCTGTATCTGGTATGTCTTTATTCTTTTAATTTGTTTATTTTCTCTTGTCAGCTTTATAAAATAGAATAATACTGGGCCAGGCATGGTGGCTCACGCCTGAAATGCCAACACTTTGGGAAGTCAAGGCAGGTGAATTACTTGAGGTCAGGAGTTCGAGACCAGCCTGGCCAAGATGGTGAAACCCCAGCTCTACTAAAAATATGAAAATTAGTTGGGCGTCTTAGCTAATGTCTGTGATCCCAGCTACTCAGGAGGCTGAGGCAGGACAATTGCTTGAGCCCAGGAGGCAGAGGTTTCAGTGAGCTGAGATCATGCCACCACACTCCAGCCTGGGCAACAGAGCTGGACTCTATCTCAAAAAAAAAAAAAAAAAAAAAGAATAATACTGAATAAAATTAATTTTATTTAATACAGTAAACATTTAATTGATTGTATTTCTGGATGCAATATGTTGCCATGTATTAGCAGCAGTTATGTCATCCATGGTCTACTCTGGGATTACAAGCCTCATCTCTTGTAATCCTTTTAAATTTAACAATTTACACTGAGTCTATAAAAGAAACTCCTATTCATGGCCAAAACATATTACACAATAATGTCTAGAAGTCTTAGGTTTTTCCTAGATTTTCAAATAAATCCACATTTCTCCCTCTAATACATTTATATATCTTGATTTCCCTGCACTTCTTTTCCAACCAAATTTTTCTCCCCTCAGGGAAAAAAATATATTAGTGGGAAAACATCGATTTGAAATGTGTGAACTGCAAAATCTGAGACAGATCTCAGTCAATTTGGGAAGTTTATTTTGCCAAAGTTCAGGATATGCACCCATGACACAGCCTCAGAAGTTCCTGATGACATGTGCCCAAGGTGGTCAGAGCACAGCTTAGTTTTATATATTTTAGGGAGACACGAGACATCAATCAACATATGTAAGATAAACAATGGTTCAGTCTAGAAAGGTGGAACAAATTGAAGCAAAAGTGGGACAAGTAGAAATGGGAAGGGGGCTTCCAGGTCACAGGTAGATAAGAGATAAATGGTTGCAATCTTTTGAGTTTCTGATTAACTTTTCCAAAGGAGGCGATCAGATATGCATTTATCTCACTGACCAGAGAGATGACTTTGAATAGAATGGGAGACAGGTTTCTCCTAAGCAGTTCCCAGCTTGACTTTCCCCTTTGGCTTAGTCATTTTGGGGCCCCAAGATTTATTTTCCTTTCACAGATGCAATATGATAATTCAACAGCCGTTATATGTATTTGACAGTGCTAATCTAAATAATTAAACAAACAAGTCTAAATATCTAACTTCAATAGACAAGCTTGAGATTCCATGTGAAGCCCAGATTATTATCTCATCACAAATTAGAATAATATCCCACAGGATTGTGAAGATACTCTTATAAATCAATATCCTCAGAAGCATAATTCAAGTTTTGTTTGTGTGGTAAGAACAAAGAACTAAACACATTTTAGTCTTTTTTATTCTCTCAAAAAGTAATCCTCTCTATAAAATAAATTATATTTTTTTCCTTTTTTGTGAGAGAAGGATTTTCTTGGAATGTGATAATATTCTTTCTTATAAAATGCAAATTCTCATGAATATCCAACTTCATTTTTTAAAGTTACCTGATTTAGTCCAGTCTAACCTATTGACTTCATTACTTTCATGTATGTATAGCATTCTCATAATGAAAAATTGTTCCAAAAACCAACTATATTTTCATGATACATTAATGAAAATTGAACATATGCTAATTATGTATTTTAAAATTACTTTATTTTTATAGAATCAAAATCTTTGGAAATATAGAAAATGTATGGGAAAAAAAATTAATGGCCTTTGATTCCACTACTCAGGAATAATAACCACTGCTAACTGATTTTTTTTCTGTTCACCATTTTTCTAATATATATTTATATTTTCAAATGTGTATCATGCATATATATATATATTTATGTTACTTGCATTTTTACACATATTTGGCTGCATATTTCTGCATGATTGTATATTATTCAAGAACTTATTCACTTTTGTATTCTTTTGTTAATATTTAGATAAATAGTAATTTTAATTATTATAAACAATGTTAAGCATATTTTTGTCTATTTGCTATCTCCTTCTTAAAGACTTTGCAAAGTAAATTCAATCTACACCTTATATTGGAAAAGCCTTTTGTAATTTGATTGTTAAATAGTAGTTTCTGCCTTTTGGTTAAAAGGCAAAGGAACCTACTCACATTCATCAATGTAAAGATAGTTTAATATTTTAATACCGACAGCACATAGGGAGAATCCTCTGGACATGCAAGAAGGGGAACCGGAACCATAATTTACCAATCTTTGCATGATTAGAACCTGGGGAGGCCTGGGATTCAGGGATATTGTAGGTCCTTTAAGCAGGAATTAATAGTTTTTCCCTTTAGTGCTAGATTAACCTAATATACCAATATTTTGGATCTGCTTCTTTTCATGGACAACTTAAGCGGTTCAAAACATAAAGAAGAAACAGAAAACTCATGTAAAAGTTACTTAAATAACAAAAACCCTTCATTGTCACATAGCTAGATGTTTGATATAGTTGGCTCTAGGGTTACTGGCCCTAGCATACAGACGACTTGGGTAGGAGCAGTTAAGCTATGTGGAGAGGGATATTTTAATGGCTAACATTGTTTAGAATTGTCTGTACAGGAGGATAATAAAAAGTGGACTGATGGTTAATATGTTTAATTATTGTTTTTAAATTCTGTACAGAAAATGCACATTATTTTCTATGCCCAGGGTGGACTGCTATTTTGGATGCCCTGGTTGGTAGTAGTTCTGTTACAGGAAAGGGGTCCCATTCTAGACCCCAAGAGAGGGTTCTTAGATCTTGTGCAAGTAAAAATTTGGGGCAAGTCCGCAGTGCAAAGTGAAAGCAAGTTTATCAAGAAAGTAAAGGAATGAAAGAATGGGTACTCCATTAGCAGAGCATCCCCGAGAACTGCTGGTTGACCATTTTTATGGTTATTTCTTGATGATATGCTAAACAGGGGGTGGATTAGTCATGCATCCCCCCTTGAGATCATATAGGGTAACTTCCTGATGTTGCCATGGCATTCGTAAATTGTCATGGGGCTGATGGCAGTGTATAGTGAGGATGACCAGAGGTCACTCTTGTGGCCATCTTGGTTTTGGTAGGATTTAGCCAGCTTCTTTACTGCAACCTGTTTTATCAGTAAGGTCTTTATGACCGATATCTTGTGCCAACCTCTTATCTCATCCTTTGACTTAGAATGCCTTAGCTGTCTGGGAATGCAGCCCAGTAGGTTTCAACCTCATTTTACCAAGCTCCTATTCAAGATGGAGTTGTTCTGGTTCACATGCCTCTGACAGTTCAAGGTTATTATTATTATTATTATTATTATTATTGTTATTATTTTGAGAAGGAGTCTCACTCTGTCACCCAGGCTGGAGTGCAGTGGTGCAATCTCAGCTCACTGCAACCTCCACCTCCCAGATTCAAGCAATTCTCCTGCCTCACCCTCCCAAGTAGTTGGGATTACAGGCATGTGCCACCACGCCCGGCTAATTTTTTTGTATTTTTAGTAAAGACGGGGTTTCACCATACTGGCTAGGCTGGTCTCAAACTCCTGACCTTGTGATCCACCCGCCTCAACCTCCCAAAGTGCTTAGATTACAGGCGTGAGCCACCACGCCCGGCCCAGTTCAAGGTTATTAATGTGTAAGCATCTCTGGATTCTGTTGATGTTCCCTCATGGTTGCATCTTAAAGCATTGCATCTCCAAGCATTACACAACACCATTTAAAACAGAAAAAGAAACTGGCTTGCAGCTTTAACTTTCAAGAAAAAAGTCTTTTCCAGATGATTTTCATCAGTTTCTCTTCCTTGTCATAGGTCAAAACTTGGTTCCTCTCCCAATCTTGAGCCAATCACTGGCAAAAGAAAATTAGATTTCCAAGATGAGTTTAGAGAGTGCTGATAAGTGATTAACAACTGAGTAGAAGCCAGAGGCAGTGGTAGTCCTAATTTGTAGCATTTGTTTATTTCTGTGGCATAAATACTCCCACCTTTGCAGGTTTTAAGCTACCAGTGTGATGTCACTAAACTGAGTTGGTACAAAATGCATAGAATCGGCTCTTGTGAGCTGGTATAAACAGTTTCTAATTGAACACTAGGCTTAGACCAGCCACAGTTTAACCTTTATTGCTAGTCACTTACTACACAAAGAAAATCAGAGATTTGTTAGTAAAAAAAAAAAAAAATGGCCATGAAACAGACAACCAGACATGTTTGACTGAAATAGTGAGTGGTTTCCACTGCTCTCTCAAGTTTCTGTGCCTTCATAAACTTACCTTATATTAGTTTAGCCATGATTCTTTACCAGTGATCTTTTTGTAACATTATAATTTTTCAACATCTGCTCCTACAGATTATGGCATCTTCTCTCAAAATTTTCCCAGTTGAACAAAAGAGAAAGAATCTAGCTGGTCCTCTGGATCTTTTTAGTACCAGCCTAGATGCTCTAGGTCCAAAATAAGACCAATGAATAGATGGATTACTTTTTTTTTTTTTTTTCAGATGGCTAATCATAGTTCGAATAGCTGTGATGAGAATTGCCACAATCTTGCATCTTCTGTGGGTGGGGGCAGATTTTCTTAGAAAAGTTACAGATGTGTTTCATAGCAAATAACTTACCTGGTACTT
>NW_012110341.1:222847-225006 GCF_000951045.1 Mandrillus leucophaeus | reverse complement strand
TAGATAGATAGATAGATAGATAGATAGATAGATAGATAGATAGATGGAAAAATGGTCCAAAACAGATTTCCATTTTCTTCTGAATCATTTGTGAAAACTTGGGAATTCTCAGAATATCAGCTCTCTACATTAAAATATAAATAAAAATATAAATTTAAAATCAGTAGTAAAGGACTCTTAGACTTTAAACTATTTTTTTTTGTTATTAGCACAGAGGAAGATCACATGTGATAAAATATTTGCTTATAATGTTTTCATATGATTCAGTGGTCCACTATTGACTAAAGATTCTTGAAATGAGGGTATCTCTAATGACAGATGTCCTCTGTTTATCCATTGCAGTTATATATTTAAAACTGAAAGGTTTTCAATGATCATTTAAAGATTATTCATACCATCAACAAATGTCTCATGATAAACATATATCTTCAGAGGTTAGTTTGCATAAATTGACTCATGGTGAGCTATAAACTTTGATAGAAGGGATGAATGATTTGGACCATAAGAACTGTTCAACAATTACTAAGAACTGATTAAATATGAATGTTCGTAAAAATACAACCTTTCTTTTATTCCTTAGTTTATTTAATATTTCATAATTATGAGTGCTGACTCCTATGAAAGGTAGTGGAGATTGAACAATGAGTAAAAGGTAGTGGAAGAGATTACTTGCAAAAGAACTGTGACAGTGGAGATCAAACGAGGATTGGTGGAAGCGATTGACAATGGTCTTTGAATTTTTTGAAAAATAGATTGGCCACTTCTATATTAGCATTAGCAATGTTATTCCCTTATTGTGTAGTGTTCTGATTATAATATCATATTGATCTTTAGTGAATTGTAGTATTGAAGGATAGTTGAAGATGTGCTTTATTCTGTATTTAAAATTTTTCTTAAATATGTTCACTTTTTCTCCATATTCACTGCTACTATGCCAGTTTGAATAACTTTCGCCTAAGTTGCTGTAGAATCTTAATAGGACCTCTTACTTCCACGGTTTTGCCTGAAGTCTCTTAATAGGTATTTGCTGAATGAATAAAAGTATTTATTCCCATTTTAAATTCTGTGTCAACATTAATTTTTCAGATTTATGTCTTCTTAATTCCTTTAACGTGTTTAGGCCCAGGATTAATATTTTTAAAAATCTTCAAATTATGAAAAAATAACTTTCAGCATTAATCATCACAATGTTCTTTGACCTTGGTTTAGTAACACAAAGGTAACTGTCAATGCCATGAAAAATGCACTAAGAAGCGTCACCACCAGACTACATTCTGCCCCAGGGCCTAATTACTGCTGCATCTCCA
Source organism: Mandrillus leucophaeus (assembly GCF_000951045.1). Lineage (NCBI taxonomy): Eukaryota > Metazoa > Chordata > Mammalia > Primates > Cercopithecidae > Mandrillus > Mandrillus leucophaeus. The sequence goes on along the minus strand of NW_012110341.1, from coordinate 223,699 downwards.
CATCACAGGTGCACAGCCTACATCCCCCAACACCCTCCTAGAAGGTTGCAGTGTTACATTACCAGCTGAACCCAGCGGTGCCACAGGGTCCTTGTTACCTGAGCCCACACAGAGACCTAAATCCCAGGGAACAGGCAGTCCTGCACATCAGGGAGGCTTTCCCCCGAACATAGGAATCCAAAGCACATGCTTCCAAGAGCCTGAGAGCCACCTTCTCTGTTTGACAGTGACCTTGTTCCCTGCAGCAATTGGGCCATCATGTGCCTGCACACACTGCCCAGGGGCCTGAGGACCAGCTTGCTTATGACCCACTGCCATGAATACTGATTCCCACATCTACCACTTAGGGCTTAAGGACTGCCCTGTCTGGGATGTGCCACCGTCACAACCCAGCAAACTTGCCCCACCAACAACAGGGCCACTATGAACCTTTGTGTACTACCCAGGATCCTGAGAACTGGTCCATGCAACGCATACCACCAGAGGTGCCTGTGCCCTCCCTAGGGATCCAAGGACTGGCCTGCCTGGAGGCCCCATCTCCAACAAAGTCACACCACAGCTTTTGGGAACAACCAGAGCATAAGACACTGTGAAGCCATAGATACTACAATTAGGCAAAAAGAAAAAAAAAAAAAAAAAGAATAAAAATGAAAAAAGTCTACATGGCATTTGGAATGTAACTATGCAAACAAATATTCTATTCATATTTTAGAAATTTCAGAAGGAAAATAAATGAGAAAATGAATAGGTCACTTATTTAATGAAACAATAGCTGAAAAGTTTCCAACTCTTGGGAGACAATCATCTAAATATAGGGAGCTCAAATGTTCCCAAATCAATTAAATCCAAAAA
>NW_012110341.1:217666-218308 GCF_000951045.1 Mandrillus leucophaeus | reverse complement strand
ATGGCTAATCATAGTTCGAATAGCTGTGATGAGAATTGCCACAATCTTGCATCTTCTGTGGGTGGGGGCAGATTTTCTTAGAAAAGTTACAGATGTGTTTCATAGCAAATAACTTACCTGGTACTTGTGTAGAATGATTGATATGGCTTGGCTATGTCCCCACCCAAATCTCATCTTGAATTATAGTTCCTATAATTCCCACATGTTGTGGGAGGCACCAGGTAGAGATAATTGAATCACAGGGGTGATTTCCCCCATCCTGTTTTTGTGATAGTGAGTTAGTTCTCATGAGATCTGATGGTTTTATAAAGGCTTCTTCCTTCACTGGGCTCTCATTCTCCTTCCTGCCATGATGTGAAAAACGATGTGTTTGCTTCCCTTTCCACTATGATTGTAAGTTTCCTGAGGCCTTCCTAGCCAAGTGGAATTGTAAGTCAATTAAACCTCTGTTCTTTATAAATTACCCAGTCTTTGGCAGTTCTTTAGAGTAGCATGAGAATGGACTAATACAATGACCTTTTAGAGTGATATGTTGTGGTTTGTATTCAGAGACTTCTGATTCATCTTTTGTCAGGTAGATCAATTGTCATGTTAGTTCTTAAGGTATCTGTGTTGTGAATTACTTAGAGAAAATTTTACTTT
>NW_012110341.1:205514-214636 GCF_000951045.1 Mandrillus leucophaeus | reverse complement strand
TCAAAGCAAAGATAAAAGTGTAATTATAAAAACACTAAAAGAAAGCATCAAGTCACATATGAGGGTATCTTTATCCGACTAACAGCATATTTCTTAGCAGAAAACTTACAAGCCAGGAGAGGCTAGCATGATATATTCAGATTATTGGAATAAAAAAAAAAAAAAAAAAAAGCCTTTCACCTAGGAATGCAATAAACCGTAAAGCTATTCTTTGGAAAGGAAGGAGACATAAAATTTTTCCCAGACATACAAAGACTGAGAGAATTAATCGCCACTAAACCGAGCCTACAAGAAATGCTTAAAGGACTCCAACCTCTGAAAGTGAAAGGATGTTATCTATCAATTAAGCAAAAGCAGATACATATCCATATCATTGGTAGATGTTACCTACCACATAAGGAAAACATGAAAGCATACAACTCACTGGTAAAGCACATACACAAATGAGAAAAAGAAAGGAATAAAATTTTATCACTACAGAAAACCACCAAACCACAAAAATAATAAAAGAAGTAAGGAACTAAGGCTATACAGGCAATTACAAAACAACTAACAAAATGACAAGAGTAAGTCCTCATCTATCAATAACAACCTTAAATGTAAATGGTTTAAATTCCCTAATTAAAATATATAAACTGGCTGAATTAAAAAACTGAGACCCAACTATTTGCTGCTTATGAAACTCACTCTTCATTTAAAAACACACATAGACTATAACAGAACGGATTAAACAAGATATTCCATGCAAATGGAAACAAAAAAATGTGCAAAGGTAGCAATGCTTATGTCAGACAAAATAGACTTTTATTAAAAATAAAAAGATAAAAAAAGACAGAGGTCATTATATAGTGATTAAAAATCAATTCAGCAAGAGGAAATAACAATTGTTAATATCTATCCACCCAACACCAGAACACTCAGATATTTAGGGCAAATATTATTAATGTTAAAGAGAAAGAGAGAGACACCAATGTAATAATAGTTGGGAACTTTAACACCTCACCATCTTCACCCTCAGCATTGCACAGCTACTCTAGACAGAAAGTCAACAAAGAAACATTGTACTTAAGCTTCATTTTATACCAAATGAACCTAATAGACATTTACAGAACATTTTTTCCAATGGCTACAAAATGCACATTCTTCTCAACAGCACATGGAACATTCTCTAGGATAGACCCTATTTTAGGCCCAAAACAACTCTAAATAATTTTTTTCAAAAATGCAATTATACCGTGTATTCTCAGATTTCAGTGGAATATAATTAGAAATCAGTAACAATAGGAACATTGGAAACTGTAAAAATACATAAAAATTAAACAACACCCAGCACTTTGGGAGGTCGAGGCGGGCGGATCACGAGGTCAGGAGATCGAGACCATCTTGGCTAACACGGTGAAACCCCGTCTCTACTAAAAATACAAAAAATTAGCCGGGCGTGGTGGCGGACGCCTGTAGTTTCAGTACTGGAGAGGCTGAGGCAGGAGAATGGTATGAACCCGGGAGGCGGAGCTTGCAGTGAGCCGAGATCGCGCCACCGCGCTCCAGCCTGGGCGACAGAGCGAGACTCCGTCTCAAAAAAAAAAATTAAAAAAAAAAAAAAAAATTCTCCTGAATGATAAATGAGTTCATGAAGAAATTAAGAAGGAAATTTTAAATACTTCTTGAAAGAAATGAAAACAGAAACACGACATACCAAAAACCTATGGAACACAGAATTAGTACAAGAAGGAAGTTTAAAGGAATAAATACCTATATCAAAAAACAGATTTCAAATAACCTAGTGATACACCTTAAAGAATAGAAAAGCAAGAACACACCAAACCCAAAGTTAATGGAGGAAAATAAGTAATAAAATCAGCACACTATGAAACAAATTAGAGGCAAAAAAAGCAAACAAAAGATTGGTGAAAAAGATTGGTTTTTGGAAAAGTAAATCAAATCAACAAACTATTATATAAAGAAAAAGACCTAAATAAATAATATCAGAAATGAATAACGAGATATTACAACTGACACCAGAAAGATACAGATGATCATTAGAGACTGTTATGAACAACTGTACACCAACAAATTAAAAAACCTGAAGGAAATGGATACATTCCTAGACACATGTATAAAATGCCAAGATTGAACCAAAAGCAAATAGAATTAAACAGACCAACAGCAAGTAAGAAGATTAAATCAGTAACAAAAAGTCTCTCAAGAAAGAAAAGTCGCAGACCAGACGGATTCACTAATGGATTCTAGCAAACTTTTAAATAACTAACACCAATGTTTCTCAAACTATTCCAAAAAATTGAAGATTAAGAAATTCTTCCTAATTAATTCTATGAAGCTAGCAATACCCTGATACCAAAATCAGACAAGGACACAACAGAAAAAAGAAAACTATGGGCCAATATGTCTGATGAACATAGATTTAAACACCCTCAACCAAATATTAGCAAATTAAACCCAACATTACATCAAAAAGATAATACGCCTGATCAAGTAGAACTTATTCCAAAGATAAAAGGATGGTTCAATATATGCAAATCAATAAATGTAATGCATCACATTAACAAAATAAAATTTAAAAAACAAATCTCAATAGACACAGAAAAATCATTTAATAAAATTCATCATCCCTTTATGATAAAAAAAAAACTCTTAACTTAGGCATAGAAGGAATACACCTCAACACAATAAAGACCATATATGACAAACCCATGGCTAACGTTATACTGAATGAAGAAATACTGGAAACTTTTTCTCTAAGAACTGGAACAAGACAAGGATACTTATTTTCATTACTTTTATTCAATGTAGTACTAGAATTCCTAGCCCAGAGCAATTAGGAAAAAGAAAGTAAGAAATTGCCATCCACATTGGAAAAGAGGAAGTCAAATTGTCTCTCTTTGCAAACAACATGTTCTTATAAATAGAAAAATTTAATGACTCTGCCAAAATACTCTTAGAACTGGTAAATGAATTCATTAAAATTTCAGGATAAAAAAATCAACATACAAAAATAATTAGTAGTTTATATACCAATAATGAACTAGGTGAAAAAGAAATTAAAAATGCAATCCTACTTACAGTAACTACAAAAAAAAAGACACTTAGAAATAAATTTAACCAAGAAGGTCAAAGATGTCTACAATGAAAATTACAAAGCACTGTTAAAAGAAATAGAAGAGGATAAAAAAAATTGAAAAACATTCCATGCTCCTGGACTGAAAGAGTCAATATTGTTACAATGACCATTTTACCCAAGGCAATCTACAGATTCAATGTAAGGATTTGGCAATCCTTACCAAAATAATAATGACATTCCCTAAAGAAATGGAAAAACATCCTAAAATTTGTCTGGAACCACAAATGACCCCAAATACCTGATGCAATATCGAGCCAAAAGGGTAAAACTGGAGATATTACACTACCTAACTTCAAAATATAATATAGAGTAATATTAACCAAAACAACATGGTATGGTATAAAAACAGACACACAGACCAATGGAATAAGATAGAGAACCCAGAAATAAATCTATATATTTACAGTCAACTGATTTTAAACAAAGATGTCAAGAATATACATTGAAAAAATGACACCGTCTTCAATAAATGGTGCTCTGAAAACTGGATATTCATAAGCAGAAGATTGAAACTAGAAAACCATCTCTCACTATATTAGAAAATCAACTCAAAGTGGATTAGAGAATTAAATATCAGACTAAACCTTTAAAACTACTAAAAAAAGGTAAGGGAAATGTTGCAGGACATTGATCCAGGCAAAGACTTTATGGTTAAGACTTCAAAAGCATAGACCACAAAAGCAAAAATAGACAAATCAGACTATATAAAAACCACAAAGCTTCTACACAGCAAACAGTCAACAGAGTTAAGTTACAACCTACAGAATGAAAGAAGATATTTAAAAACTATTAATCTGGTAAGAGACTACTATCCATGATATATAATGAACTCAAACAACTCAACAGCACAGAAACAAATAATCTAATTTAAAAATGAGCAAATTATCTGGACATTCATTTCTCAAAGGAAGGCACACAAATAGCCAATAAATATATGGAAAAATGCTCAAAATCACTAATCATCAGGGAAATGCAAATCAAAACCACAATGAGGTATCATCTCACACCAGTCAGAGTTGCTATTTTCAAAAAGACAAAAAAAAAAAAAATGGTGATGATGCAGAAGAAATGGAACTCTTATATACTGTTGGTGGGAATATAAACTAGTACAGCCACTATGGAGAAGAGTGTGGAGGTTCCTCAAAAAACTATAAATAGAATTTCCATGTGATCTAGCAATCTCGCTACTGGGAATCTATCCCAAAGAAGGGAAATCACTGTATTAAAGAGATATCTGCAACCCCATGTTTATTGCAGTACTATGCATAATAGCGAAGATATGGGATTAACCTATGTGTTCAACAACAGGTTGAATTGATAAAGAAAATGTGTTATATATACACATGGAATACTAGTCAGCCATAAAGGATAATTAAATCCTGTCATTCACTGCAACATGCATAGAACTGGATGACATTAAGTGAAACAAGAAGAAAAGAAAGTCAAACACCGTATCTTCTCACTCAGATATGGAAGCTCAAAAAAAGGAAAAAATCCACAATTAAAGTAGTGTAAAATTATATAAAACAAAGTCCCAGAAGTTTATAGTTATAAAAGTGTAAAGTATCAAAACTGTGGCTTATATAGGGAAGCTGTTGCACCAGGAGTGTGGCAACAGAGGTCTTTAAGACCATACTCAAACTAAAAGCACCTTAAAAACAAGAGCTGCTACAGCATCACCACACTCTTAATTGGCAAAAGAATTGGATCAGATTGTAAGAATTTATTATGATCAACATCACTAATATAATTTTAATAGTCATTTAATAAACAAACCCAAGAAACTCTTCCCCAGAATGTGAACGAAAGGAAAAGATTAAAAAAAAAAAAATTCTAACAAGGATGTGGCGTGAGGGGAATTCTTATATACTGTTAGTGGGAATGTTAATTAGTACAGCTATTATGGAAAATACTCTTGAGGTTTCTCAAAACACTAACAACAGAGCCACCATATGATTTAGCAATCCCACTACTGGGTATTTATCCAAAGGAAAGGAAGTCAGCATAGCAAAGAGATATCTATACTGCCATGTTTATTACAGCACTGTTTTCAATAGCCAGGGTATGGAATCAACCTAAATGTCCATCAACAGATGAATAAAGAAAATGTTTTATACATATGTGTGTGTGTATATATATGTATGTGTGTGTGTGTGTGTGTGTGTATATATATATATATTGTTCAACTATTTAAAAAATGAAATATTGTCATTGGTAACATGGATGAACCTGGAGGACGTTATGTTAAATAAAATAAGTCAGACATGGAAAGATAAGTATTGCATGTTCTCACTCATATGTAGGAGCAAAACAATAAGCTGCTCATAGAAGTAAAGAGTAGAACTATGGTTATTACAGGCTGGGAGCAGTAAGGGAGAAGGAAGGATAGAGGGAGGTTGGTCAATGGATATAAAGTTCCAGCTAGATAAGAAGAATATATTTTAGTGTCCTATAGCACTGTAGGGTGAATATAGTTAATAATGTATTGTATATGTTCAAAAAGCTAGAAGAGAGGATTCTGAAAGTTCTCATCAAACAAATGATAACTTGAGGTGATGAATATGATGAATATTTTAATTACCCTGAATTGATAATTACACACTGTATACATGTATCTAACTGTCACTTGGTACTCCATAAATATGTTGCATTTATTATGTGTCAAGTAAAATTGAAAGGAAAAAAAGAGAAAAATGAAAAATATGTAATAACAAAGGCCTTTTTGTCCATGACATCATCGTGAACATGACCTTTGGCTTCTACAAAGTTTTAATCTAAATCTGACAAAGAAAATGGAAAATCAGTTTATTTTCCATTTTCTTTCACAAGCTTATGCCAAAAAACACATAATAATGTTAGCAAGAGCAAAATGTTAAATTAACTGCATCAAAACTAAGCACTATTAAATCTCAGTATGATATTTATTTTATAGGATTTGGGGTAAAAGATGACCAATATAATATATATCTATGCAAAGATTAATTATACAATACAATTATAACCTATTTCCTATTACCATACATTGCACTTAGACATTATTCTCCAACCTACACCTAGTCAAAATTTAGTTTGATTAAAAGTATCAAGCCATGAAGTGATTCAATATAAATATATCTTTTAAATTGGAGACTGTTAATCATCTCTTGAAAAAATGATTTTGATAAAATTAAACTGAATAGTATGTGTAAGACAGTACGCTGGGCAATGAAAGAAGATACAAAGAAGAAAAAGACACAGAAGTTGCTTCGAGAGAACTCACAATCTGGTGTATATGAATCAGATTTCAAAAGAATTATAATTGTCACATAAACAAAATCTTTTACAATTAATGCTGCTGTAGTGTTGGGATATTGAGGAAATATTTTTAAAGAAACAGCTGTTCAACTGGATTATTGAATTGAACCTTTAGGAAATTGGAAAAGTACCCCATAAAGGGGGAAAAAATGTGAAAATTCATGGTGGATTTGAGGGATAGCAAGTTTGCCAGTATAAAAGAAGCATAGACTACATCAGGATTGGTACTGAGCTTAAAAGTTCAACAGATGGCTTCATATAAGGTCCTGAACTTCCATAGGAAAAGGCAAGTGCTGTGGTTTGGACATTTGACCCCTTCCAATATTATGTCGAAACTGGATCCCCAATGTTGAATGTAGCGCCTGATGGGAGGTGTTTAGGTCTTGGGTGTGGAACCTTCATGAACAGCTTGGAGCAATCCTCTTGGGAATGTAATGAGTGAATTCTCACTCTATTTATTCCTGCAAGGGCTGGTTGTTTGAAAGAGCCTGGCACCCCGCACCCTTTGCTTCCTCTCTTACCATGTAATCTCTGCATGTTGGCTCCTCATCACCTTCTGCCATGAGTGGAAGCAGCCTGAAGCCCTCACCAGAAGTAGGTGCTGGTGCCGTGCTTATTATACAGTCTGCAGAATTGTGAACCAAATAAACCTCTTTTCTTTATAAATTACCCAGCTTTGGGTATTCCTTTACAGCAACACAAGCAGGCTAAGGCAGTAAGCCATCTGAAATTTTAAATAGTAACATCGTATACTTTCTCAGTTTTTAGAACACCAACTCCAGATGCCAACTTCTTGTAGAAGTAAGTGATGTAGTGCTAAATAATCCCTAATGGCTCTTAGAAATGAAAGTAAATCCAATATAAAATAGGTGTTCCCTCATTTTCTCCATCCTATCTTCAAAAAATGAAAGCACATGACTGACACATTCAAGATGTTATAATAGGAAGGTGAGAACCAGCTTGATAACTGCATCCTAGCTTAAGCTGAATAACCTAGGTCTCCATTTACCGAGAAAAGAAGCTCTTCGTCAGGATAGGCGAGTGATGACTTGCAGCCAGGATCTTCTATAACATTGGCTAAAATTAAGAGACGGTGATTTCGTGGCTGTAATATCTTTTTCCTCTGAATCACCTGTGATTACATTTTCATGTGACAGTATATGGTTCAGGGATTATTGTGGAGACTGCAGAGAAATGGACACATGGCTTCATATTTTTTACGTCACGGTAAAAGATAGAGAGAAAGTGTGTATTCAAATATGATTGAATAGGCTTCCCCAAAGTACTCAATTATTGCTTTGTTGGTAATTATGTGTTGAATTACTGCCTGTACTTACATGACTGAAGAGTAGTTTGGGCATGTGAATTGGAATTTATCACACATCATTTCATGTACTACCAGGTAAGTTCATTTAAGGTGCTTTCATTTGAATAAACAGTAAGTAGACTGCAGGACTGTTCTTCGAATATTGTGACTTAGATCTTTAGAAAAGCCATAACTGGGAGTCCTTTTTTGACTGTAATAATAAGCCAGATTTGAAAATTTTTGCTATAACTTTAACATATAGCTAGAGTAATGATTAATAATCTTACTGATAAAGTAAATAGCCCTAAGGATTTGTATTTTAGACTTGCGGAACAATATAATAGTTTCTAAATACTTCAGATGTATGTGCTATGTACTGACAAAGGCTGTGAATGATAAAATATACTTTTTATAAACAATTTGCTTGAAATTGTCTCGGTGACTGTATGTGCATTATTAATAAGCCATATTATTTTCAATAGCCAGATATATTGACAAAGACTTTCAACGAAGAAATAGAGACTCAAAAGAAGTCTCAGAATTTTATTTGTATTTAGTTATTTATGGCTGTTATCTCAACTCTAACCACCTTTAATCAGTGTAATTTGGATGAGGAAAAATTGTTAATATGGTGAATCTTTTAGGATATTTTACAGATTAGATGAAGGATTATAGGGAAATTTTCTCCTTGCCACACAGCACATTCCTACCTATCAATGAGCCCAAGACATGTTCCTGGGCATTGTGAGAGAACAAAGATTTCAGCTAGAGCTGAAGGGGCTCTAGGCTGGTGAGAACAGCATCAGTGTTGCTATCCAAGTGGGTGCAGATAGAAAAATTTGAAAACAGGAATCATGTATCTGATCTTATGAGTTTTTGTTGTGATAGACTTAGGGACTTAGAAAGCATCCTGGGGAATTTTAACAAAACAGTAAAAACCTTTGCTTAGAGAATAGCTCCAGAGCCTGTGCTGTGAACAAGTTCTGTATGTTTTTAAAATGCAGCTTAGGGTTACATTGTCCTAAAAAGTCTAACTCATAGAAGCAGGGAGTAGAATAGTGGTTACCAAAGACTGCTGGTAGGGGGACAGGACTGGGGAGATGTTGGTCAAAGGATACAAAATTGCAGTTAAACAGGAGGAATAAGTTCAAGAGATCTATCATACAACAAGCTAACTATAGTTAATAACAATATATTGTATGTTTGAAAATTGCTGAGAGAACAGGTAAATGTTCTCACTACTAAAAAATGATTAAGTATGTGAGGTAATGTATATGTTAATTAGCTTGATTTAGCCATTCCATAATGTATACATATTTCAAAACATCATGTTGTACACCACAAATATATACAACTAATATTTGTTAATTTAAAAAGAAATAA
>NW_012110341.1:198521-201349 GCF_000951045.1 Mandrillus leucophaeus | reverse complement strand
CTGACATCTAGACCAACTACCCTACAATCCCCTATAACCTTGTAATTTAATCAACTTCAGAGACTTTCAGTTGTAGGTGAAACTTAGTTTTCAGGTACAGTTGTAATACTCTATGTGGAAAATGGTCATGGGAGGAATGAAAAATATGTCCTTTTTGTGTATCTAAATAATTTGACATGGCAACATTAAATTTCTATGCCATGATTTAATATTTACTTGCAAATATGCATTTACTGTCTTGATAGTGATTTATGTACTTTATGTTTCATACTTAAATTACATATAAATACTCTTTACCTAACTATATGGGAAATTTCATTAAGGTAGAGATAGTCAGCCTTGGCCTTGTGACTTGACCCTTTCTTCTTAAACTAGATCAGAAAATCTACTTATTTAAAATTCTGTAAGTTGTTTTTGAACGTTGAATTTTAAGCTAACATCATATTCAAAGTATATAAAACTACCATGGAATAATTAAAACTTACCTAGGGTGGTAAGCCAGTTATCATTTTATTATCTTTTGTCTACCATATTTAGCAAGAACAAGTGTGGTGACTGGATTAATTAAAATACTTTATTAAAGCATGATACGTATTTATACTATCACTATTTCACTAAATAAATTTATAATTTTCTTGTATCAATATTTTTATGGTTTGAATAGCCGAATTTTTTAATGGACTTATAATAAATAGTGCATGTGTGAGTTTTGTTTTTTACTTTTGTTTATGGCTTTTAAAATCTTTTTTTCTTAAGAAACGCAACTATTGGCCGGGTGCAGTGGCTCACGCCTGTAATCCTAGCACTTTGGGAGGCCAAAGCGGGTGGATCATCACGAGGTCAGGAGTTCGAGACCAGCCTGGCCAACATGGTGAAACCACATCTCTACTAAATACAAGAATTAACCGGGTGCAGTGGCGGGCACCTGTAATCCCAGCTACTTGAGAGGCTGAGGCAGGTGAATCGCTTGAACCCGGGAGGCGGAGTTTGCAGTGAGCAGAGATCGCACCACTGCACTCTAGCCTAGGCGACAGAATGAGACTCTGTCTAAAAAAAAGAAAAAAAAGGAAATGCAACTGTTAATGTATGGAACTATTTATCCCAAGATCTCTAGGAGTTCCATAGATATTTTCTCATTTATTGCTTCACCTGGAAGGAGTTTGGCTAGTATAATCACGCTTAATATTAACTGCCACAGAGAATTCTTTAATTGCTCAAATTCTCTAAGACAATAAATAATAATGATGTTAGTTTTATATATCCTCTAGTCTGGCCAGCCTATTGTTCTCTATTAAAAATTGATTTTCCCTGTCTTCGCAGGAGTTCAAGGTTAGCCTGAGCTACATAGAGAGACCCTGTGTCAAAAAAATTGTTTTTCCTCTCAGATCAATTTCTGTATCTTTTTTAATGTCAAAATATGGAGGCCATGTTTAGATTGTAATTCTAAGTTTTTCCATCTGGAACCTTTCTAAATCAGGAAAAATATTTGCCTGACTGTTAAGCCTAGTTTTTGATTTGTTACTTATTCAACTGTTAAGTCAAATAATGAACAAAAGCTGAAGTCCCTTCCTCTTTGGCTGTCCATGCAAACACAGCTGGTTAATTTTGCATGATTTGTTAAGGCAATATAAAAATCCTTTTGACCTAGATTATATATGGTTTTGGCGGTAAAATAAGGCTCTTTCCTCTCCCATCAGAAGTTAGTAAGATTCTAGGAGAAAATTTACGTGTGGGAATGGGTAGGGGGAAACAAGCAAAACATCAGATTAGTAAAAAATGAAGTCAAAGAAAGAGAAGAACCGACAACTGTGGATTTGTACAGATGGTTAGGTTTTACTTCATTGCAGTGCTTTACACAATATATGGTATACTGCAGATGCCTAATAAACATTTGTTTAATTAAATCTGTTTTACTCAAATAAACTCCTATATGATTTTTACAGGAGTAACGTCCAAAGTGATGAAGGGCGAAATTTACTCTGTTTATATTTCAGAGCTGCCCAACATAGACTTTAGAGCAAAGCCAGATGTATGTATACAGCATAACTATTCTAGTTAGACTGCAAAAATTAAGTGCAATTATGCAACGTGATTTTCTCCTTGGTATGGTACTGTTTCCAAATCAAGCTTCCTTCTAGCTGTATCATTGCACACAGTGATCCCTCTGCACCTTTCACCAATGTAAAAGATGAAGCTCATTTCCCACAGTGCTAAAGGTTTACATGCCAGGATCTTTATTACCTAATGTAAAATCTGATGTGTTTTAAATTTGATTTTGTAATTCACTGAACTCAAAATTTTCTGCTTAATTAGACACTGACAAGTGATATGATATGTGGGATTTATATGTCTTTCAAACATTTTCTGACATGAACCTAAATTATTGCCATAATAGTAGAGGAGGAAAATTTGAAAGTGCCATTGGATAAGTTGTATTAAAAAATGGAAAATCCTTTACTTTTGCCACACTGTTAATATCACCTGGCTGAGCACCACTGAATTGTCATATGTTTTAGGTAGTAAGTAAATATTAAGTTTATCTGCCGGTGACCCACATGTAAGAAGTCATAAGGAAGTACATAATTATTGTAAATTCATAAAAATTCAGTATTTTCCCCTCTATAAATATTAAAACAGTATTTTGTACAGGTTCCTTACTATTATCCTATGCTCTTTTAAAACAGAAGTAATCAAACTTGAGATTTTGTTGTCATTATCAGAAATATGATTTACTTATCATGCAGGACTAAGAATAATGTGTTGGGCAGCTGAACTTAGGTTATACTCCATGGTGATACAATATCACATTTCTACTTAAAAAAAAAAAA
>NW_012110341.1:194784-197356 GCF_000951045.1 Mandrillus leucophaeus | reverse complement strand
TACCTGGGTTATGTTGCCACGAAACCCCCTCTGGGTTTACTGGGGAAACTTGTGCAAATATTCATAAGCAAAACCTGCTACATGTATGATCATTATAGAGTTTTTTTTCCATCAATAGGGAAATGAGTAAATAGCAGCAAACATAGTAGTTAAGACAAATGAACTAGTTTCATATGTTAAAAGGAGAAATTTTCAAAGCAATATTGAGTGGATGAGCAAGTTTTATGGACAGTAGGATGTATAAATGCCATATGTATCAAATACATAACAGTAATTTACTTTAGAGAGGGAGGGTCTTGGATGAGACTGAGGAATAGTTCATATAGGACTTTGGTGTTATCTACAATGCTTTATTCTTTAAAAATTATATCAGAGCAAAATCTGATGGAAAAAATAGTGCATGTTATTGAGGTAGATAGATTATTTTGTATATTTTATGATCTCTACTTTTCTTAAACATTTATAATACACGTTATGTAGTGAATAGGAGAAGTAGATGTCAGGGTGCAAAGCCAGGTGACATAGATGAGTCTGTGCCTGGGGAACAGAGAGATCATGCCAGGCCAACACATATCAGTACCTGAAACTCACCTAAGAATTGTGATCATCCAATATTCTTGCTCTTGACTGTGAATCTCAGTAATACAGTTTAAAAAATGCTTTGTGAAAATGAGAAATACCTAAACCTTTATCACCCAGGGTCAGACTCTAATAGAATAATACTTTCTGAAGTTTTATGTCATTTTTCATTCCAGTTTTGTCGGTGAGTGTGAGGAAAGGATAGCTAGATTTAAAAAAAATACTTTTATTCTGAAATATTTCAAGCATCCATAAAAGATTAGAGCATATAGAATCACAAACAATGTGATCTTACCAAGAAGTCTTACTGAGTCTTAACTTTTCTCATACTTGTTATTACATGTATAATTGATGTCCCCTGTGTAACCTTTCTCAGGATTTTACAGTTTTTCTTTTTTGGTTCTAAAGATACTGATGAAAGCCCTTGCCTCTTCATAAGCAAATCTGCATGACAGACATTTTCCATCTATTGGATTAGGAGACTTAGGGCATCAAAATAATCAGAATCTCCCTTGGCAATAGAATATTCTTACTTTGAGTATATGAAAACTCAAAGCAAAGCTGAAAAGTTTCTCACAGGAGCATCACAACAAGATTTAAATGATATTCTGTGCTGCCATCTTTATAGCAATCTTGATAGTATCGGGGAATGAATGCCTTTGAAGCCAAGTGCCCAGTGAACACTTTCGTGTTGACAAGTTAATCATTTGTTGTGTCAGTCAACGAATACTTATTGAACAATTACTATTCACTCTAGAGATGAAATGGTGGATAAGGCCTACTGGACTTATTCACAAGAAATCTGTAGTCTAATGGGGGAAACAAGCCCTCACCTTACAATTAGAGTGTGTTAAAGTAGGTTCTGTTGGGGAAGACATCAAGGCTATCTTTCTATCAGCAAAGTAATTCTGTGATAACCAGTCTTTGAAACCTCATCATTCTTCATTGTTACTTGAATTTGTGATCACTATTTCATATATTGGCATTTAGTAGCTCATTATAAAGACTTACATGACAATTCAAATAAGATGCAAAACATAATCCATGTTCACTGTGATACATTTCATTCATCTCTATAGTAATTATAGATGTATAATAATAATCAAATTTCAATCTGGTTCTTCATAAGATTTTAAAATGTGTAATTACCAGGAATTTATAAGTAAGTTAACACTTTACATTCATTTATAAATAATTTTGCAAATGCTTGTTTTCTCTGTCAGATTTTCTTATAGGGAATCAGTGGCTTTGAGATTTCAGGCTTTCATTGCATTAGGGCAGTAACTGCCATATGCTAACAGTAGAATATAACTATTAAAATTCTAAACCAGAAAATAAATGATATATTTGACACTTCAAAAAATCAAAGTCTCAATTACAAATATTGACTTTAAAATATTCGCTGACATCTAGACCAACTACCCTACAATCCCCTATAACCTTGTAATTTAATCAACTTCAGAGACTTTCAGTTGTAGGTGAAACTTAGTTTTCAGGTACAGTTGTAATACTCTATGTGGAAAATGGTCATGGGAGGAATGAAAAATATGTCCTTTTTGTGTATCTAAATAATTTGACATGGCAACATTAAATTTCTATGCCATGATTTAATATTTACTTGCAAATATGCATTTACTGTCTTGATAGTGATTTATGTACTTTATGTTTCATACTTAAATTACATATAAATACTCTTTACCTAACTATATGGGAAATTTCATTAAGGTAGAGATAGTCAGCCTTGGCCTTGTAACTTGACCCTTTCTTCTTAAACTAGATCAGAAAATCTACTTATTTAAAATTCTGTAAGTTGTTTTTGAACGTTGAATTTTAAGCTAACATCATATTCAAAGTATATAAAACTACCATGGAATAATTAAAACTTACCTAGGGTGGTAAGCCAGTTATCATTTTATTATCTTTTGTCTACCATATTTAGCAAGAACAAGTGTGGTGACTGGATTAATTAAAATACTTTATTAAAGCATGATAC
>NW_012110341.1:190931-193049 GCF_000951045.1 Mandrillus leucophaeus | reverse complement strand
GGAAAATCCTTTACTTTTGCCACACTGTTAATATCACCTGGCTGAGCACCACTGAATTGTCATATGTTTTAGGTAGTAAGTAAATATTAAGTTTATCTGCCGGTGACCCACATGTAAGAAGTCATAAGGAAGTACATAATTATTGTAAATTCATAAAAATTCAGTATTTTCCCCTCTATAAATATTAAAACAGTATTTTGTACAGGTTCCTTACTATTATCCTATGCTCTTTTAAAACAGAAGTAATCAAACTTGAGATTTTGTTGTCATTATCAGAAATATGATTTACTTATCATGCAGGACTAAGAATAATGTGTTGGGCAGCTGAACTTAGGTTATACTCCATGGTGATACAATATCACATTTCTACTTAAAAAAAAAAAAACAGTGACATTTTATTACAGGAAAGAATTTAAAATACTGTTGTATGACATAAATTTGGGAACTGACCCTCTGAACAAAGAGCTATAAGCATAGGTTTTTGATAGATAGATTTCCTAAAAGGACGATCCAATCGCTACTGGACTTTTATTATCTATGTCTTCTTCTGGCTTATGACTGGTACAATTCTAATTTTCTCCTTATTTTATTTCTTTTGAAAAATGTCCATATGTACAAATGATATGTTGGAAGATGGTGGAGAATTATTTTATTTGTCTGGTTATTGGCCTGTGGTGTATTTTATATTGAAAACTGAAGAAAACATGATTTTCTATTTCTGCTTTTCTATCAGCAATCAAATGATCTTTATTGTCTTAAATACAAAATACGCCATGTCAGAATACAGTTTGATTATAATTAAATGAAACATTAGCCCTATACAGTGCTTTTTTCTAATCATGTTTTTCTTCCATCCTTTCCCCTGTAATTATCTTAATATAGTGAAATGAATTATAATTAAATGAAAAAATAGCCCTATACAATGCTTTCTTCTAATTTGCTGTTTCCTATCTTTTTCGTTATATTTATCTCAATATGCAGAATTCTTGTCCTAGAAAACCACTTTCTCCATTAAATGTTTCTTGATTATCCAGTCCTTTTCTATGCTTTATATAGGTTGATGCAAATTTCATTGTGGTTTTTGTAATTCAAAGTGATGGCAAAAACTGCAACTACTTTTGCACCAGACTAGTAATTTTGACTGTGCACTATATCTTTTATCACTTTCTGCCTTCTATTATAGTTATTTTTATATATTTTCTTCTCTATTATGTTGAAAGTCCTGGAGGGCAAGATTGCTTTATTATGTGCCGAATTATGTCTCCCCACAAATTTATATAATGGCATTATAACCCCCAGATACTCAGAATGTGACTGTGTTTGTAAATAGGATCTTTAAAGAAGTAATTAAGTTAAAGTGAGGTCATTAGGATGAGCCTCAATTGAATATAACTGATGTCCTTGCAAGAAGAGGGAATTAGGATACAGACATGTATTGAGGGAAAGCCTGTGAGGACACAGGGAGAAGATAGCCATCTGTCAGTCAAGAAGAGAGACCTCAGAGAAAACAAACCCTATCAACACCTTAACCTCAGACTTCTAGCCTCCAGAAATGAGAGAAAATAAATTTCTGTTGTTTAAGCCACATCAGTCAGTGATACTGTGTTATGACTGCACAAACAAACTAGTGTAGCTATTATTCACCATTGTTCTGAATCACCTAGCACAGTACCTTCTATCTAGTACTGCTTCAATAAAGGTAGCTAAATTGATATCCTTTGTAGTGTGTTCACTGTCAACTAAAAGTTTTGTTTCAGTGAAGTAGGAGAACACTAAGACAATTCCTTCTTTGATCCTTTACACTGAATAAATAAATAGCAACCATGCTGTAATTATCCAGCTTTCCTTCCCAACATTCCTTCTTTATTGTCCCTCAAACCTTAATTTATTTTTGACAACTTTGGAATTGTGTAAGAATCTTCTTGTTTATGTAATGTCCTACTTAATTTAATTCTGGTATGGATCACGTGATAATATTTCTATATTTTTTCTTAATTATTGTAGTAATGAGATAGTGATTACAGCATTTAATTAAACTTGAAATAATTATATTGTCACACTTTATGTAGGTATATCATTTTAAAATATAACTTTTAGAGTATTATTTTATTTTGTATA
>NW_012110341.1:158829-190881 GCF_000951045.1 Mandrillus leucophaeus | reverse complement strand
CAAAAACTGCAACTACTTTTGCACCAGACTAGTAATTTTGACTGTGCACTATATCTTTTATCACTTTCTGCCTTCTATTATAGTTATTTTTATATATTTTCTTCTCTATTATGTTGAAAGTCCTGGAGGGCAAGATTGCTTTATTATGTGCCGAATTATGTCTCCCCACAAATTTATATAATGGCATTATAACCCCCAGATACTCAGAATGTGACTGTGTTTGTAAATAGGATCTTTAAAGAAGTAATTAAGTTAAAGTGAGGTCATTAGGATGAGCCTCAATTGAATATAACTGATGTCCTTGCAAGAAGAGGGAATTAGGATACAGACATGTATTGAGGGAAAGCCTGTGAGGACACAGGGAGAAGATAGCCATCTGTCAGTCAAGAAGAGAGACCTCAGAGAAAACAAACCCTATCAACACCTTAACCTCAGACTTCTAGCCTCCAGAAATGAGAGAAAATAAATTTCTGTTGTTTAAGCCACATCAGTCAGTGATACTGTGTTATGACTGCACAAACAAACTAGTGTAGCTATTATTCACCATTGTTCTGAATCACCTAGCACAGTACCTTCTATCTAGTACTGCTTCAATAAAGGTAGTTAAATTGATATCCTTTGTAGTGTGTTCACTGTCAACTAAAAGTTTTGTTTCAGTGAAGTAGGAGAACACTAAGACAATTCCTTCTTTGATCCTTTACACTGAATAAATAAATAGCAACCATGCTATAATTATCCAGCTTTCCTTCCCAACATTCCTTCTTTATTGTCCCTCAAACCTTAATTTATTTTTGACAACTTTGGAATTGTGTAAGAATCTTCTTGTTTATGTAATGTCCTACTTAATTTAATTCTGGTATGGATCACGTGATAATATTTCTATATTTTTTCTTAATTATTGTAGTAATGAGATAGTGATTACAGCATTTAATTAAACTTGAAATAATTATATTGTCACACTTTATGTAGGTATATCATTTTAAAATATAACTTTTAGAGTATTATTTTATTTTGTATATCCAATAGTGAAGTCGTTTCCTTATGACACCTATTAATCAGATTATACTATGGAATTTTTAAAAAATTAAGGTTCACATTTTGGCATTAGAATGATTTTCAGGTTCGATATGGTGATACTACAGCCTGTTTCCTTAGAGTAAAAGGTTTTCATCATGCAATATATGACACATGACATATATTGCTCAGCTAAATATTCAGTTAACTGAAGGAGAATGTGAAAATGATATAGAAAATAAAAATAATATCTTTTTATCTATCACTCTATGCTAATATGGTTGTTAGGACATTTCCTTAGATTGTTGTCATTACTGCCTGGTGGAAATAGTTTCTATAAATGAGCTAAACAAAATGACTTCCAGGCCGGGCGCAGTAGCTTACACCTGTAATCCCAGCACTTTGGGAGGCCAAGGCAAGCAGATCACTTGAGTTCAGGAGTTCAAGACCAGCCTGGCCAACATGGTGAAACACTGTCTCTACTAAAAATGCAAACATTAGCCAGGCGTTGTGGTGCATGCCTGGATTCCCAGTTACTCAGGAGGCTGAGGAAGGAGAATCACTTGAACCCGAGAGACAGAGGTTACTGTGAGCCAAGATCACACCACCGCACTCCAGCCTGGGTGAAAGAGTGAGTGAAACTGTCTCAAAACAACAACAACAACAAAAACCCAAAATGACCTCCACTTTGTTTTTCCTTTTTCTACAGTAAAGCTGAGCTGAATTTCCCAATTACATAGATACTTTTAGGTTATGATATTGATTAGTGAGCTGTAAGGAATCACAGCTGTCATTGATTACTACATTGACCTTTGTATCTCCAGACACTAACAAAATATATAAACAATAGATTTTTTTTCCCTTAGCCATAGTTCCTTTAAATTAATGCCTCTTTGATTACACCAAGTTCAAGTCTGTATCTCGTTACGGATATATGTGGTCTTTAAAATACAGTTTAATATGAGCTTTCTTCACATTTATTAATCTGAATTTTTTCAAATAAAATTTGGTTTCTTTTCTCTGCTCATAAAAAGCAGTCCTGGAGTTTGGCTGCTAAGGTGGTGGGATGTATAAAGAACTCTGAGAGTTTATAGGCTAGCCAAAGAATAATTTTATTCTTCTAAGTCATAGTGGTTTATGCATATGCCATGATACTGTGGTGAATATGTTAATATACTGATAAATAGACACATTTAACTAGAGGCTGATGGGGTGTACAATGGCAAATATTTGGTGGGCTGGCAATACAACATGCAATGTGGGCACCATTGACACATTCTCTTCTGCATTTTCTGCATTCAACACGCAATGAGGGAGAGCTGTAGTCCCTCAACTGGCAAGGGAAATCACAGTCTATCATGTGCACTCTCTCACCAACTATTTGGCCTTGGAAAAATTGCTTAACATCCTTTGATTCCTTCTTCTGTAAAATGGGAGTGATAATTCCTACGAGACCGGATAATTTTTGAAATGTAATAGACAGTGGTTGTGAAAGTGCGTAACAGAGTGACTGTGGTATAGAATCCTCCCAACAGTATTGGTTGACTCTAAATCAAAGTTAATTTAACAACAAATGACTTGACCCCTTTTCCATTCAGTAGAGTCATTTCATTTCCTATGTCCTAACCTTCCAATCTCTCAACAATTTCTATGTCGGATAAGACAATTTCTCTTCTTCTATCTTCTACTCCTTTGTTCCCACCAGTCTTAAAAGTTTGGAAGATACTACTGTAGGTGGCCTATTACCCAAAGTTATACTTCTTTGCTAATGCAAGACAAAACTTAGACACAATCTTGTGAATACTTTTAGTAGAAATAGAAGAATAATAAACCATGGCTTCTACGAGGGAAAATTATGATATTAGAAATTTTACCATGTTTTCTACTGTCTCTGTGAAAGTATGGAATGAACAGGGTCTAATACCCTGGAATACCACCTGGCAATATCAGCTACACACTACTATAATCTTCAACTGGTTAATCGGACCAAGTTTTCTTTTCTGGATTTTTAAAATGCTGGATTTATTTTGTATTTAGAGGTCCTATTGAGCAACAAATGATGTCTTCAGGTCTCTCTGAAGGGACTTTTTGCATTAATAATACTGTAGTTAGGCCAGGTGCAGTGGCTCATGCCTGTAATCCCAGCACTTTGGGAGGTCAAGGTGGATGGATCACCTGAGGTCAGGAGTTCGAGACCAGCCTGGCCAACATGGTGAAATCCCGTCTCTACTAAAAATACAAAAATTAGCCAGGCGTGTTGGCACGTGCCTGTAGTCCTGTCTACTCGGGAGGCTGAGGCGGAAGAATCATTTGAACCTGGGAGGTGGAGGTTGCAGTGAACCAAGATCCTGCCACTGCACTCCAGCCTAAGTGACACAGCGAGACTCTGTCTCAAAAAACAAAAGCAAACAAACAAACAAAAAATGCTGTTGTTAAATGTGTAGCCAACCCTTCTCCCCAACAACAACAAAAAATTAAAAGTGAGTTGGCGGGCGCCTGTAGTCCCAGCTACTCGGGAGGCTGAGGCAGGAGAATGGCGTAAACCCGGGAGGCGGAGCTTGCAGTGAGCTGAGATCCGGCCACTGCACTCCAGCCTGGGCGACAGAGCGAGACTCCGTCTCAAAAAAAAAAAAAAAAAAAAAGAAAAGTAAAAGTGCCAGGTAGATTTGAAAGTTCACGAACACTTAGACTCCCAAAGAATGGAATGACAAGGGAGATGTAAACTACCGCTTTCTTAACCTTTTAAATATTCTTTGGGAGAGTAGATGGATGTAGGTTCAGGAGGATTTTTATAGCTCTTATGAATTTAGAAAGCTATTAAAAGCTCCTGTTTTCAGTGCATTGTCTTTGTTGCAAATCATCCATCTCTTTGGTCTGTCTTGCATTGTGGTTTTGCAAAAGAAATGCAACTGACATTATAAAGCTATTTTATATAGTGCAGCACACTGTATTATTATTAATTGAAGAAGAAAACATGCTTTGGTTAGAACATTAGTTTCCTGTTTTATAATTGTATCACCATTGATCTTTTAATTGTTCCAGATGAATATTTCATCTCCTTGTCTCGTTCCTGTCTCCTTA
Organism: Mandrillus leucophaeus; assembly: GCF_000951045.1. Classification (NCBI taxonomy): domain Eukaryota; kingdom Metazoa; phylum Chordata; class Mammalia; order Primates; family Cercopithecidae; genus Mandrillus; species Mandrillus leucophaeus. The sequence continues at coordinate 186,786 of NW_012110341.1, read as the reverse complement.
TTCTTTGTAAATTTGATCTAGCAATTAGTAATATTCTTACTACATTTCCCTAGATACGATCTGTGCTTTTCAATTCAATTTGGTAGCACAGTAGTTTTCAATTCCTTTTTTCAACACAATTCATAAAACTCCCCTTTCATGTCAAAGAAGAACAAGGAAGGGATAAACCCAACTGTTTAGGCCAGATGGTGAGAAATCAGATAACAGGAAAAAAACCCGCAGAACCATTCAACTCCTATTTGGTTTCTTCCTTCTCTATCAAGGAGAATGATCTTTAGATGGAGTACAATAACTATGGTTAAGGGAATCAAAGCACAATTGGTGGTATAGTAAAAGTACCTGGCTGTTTTAAATGACTTCAAGCCTCTAGGCTAGACAAATCACATTCCAGAATTCTGAGAGAACTGGAAGATGTTGATGCAGAACTATTTTCAGTTATTTTTGCAGAACCACAGGGAATAACAAAAACGCTGGAGAACTGAAGGGGAAATCCACTTCCTGTTGTCAAAAAATGAGGAAAATATAAGTGATTGCTATCATTGTTGAACTTCAACAAACTTCCACAATAGAGTTTAAATCATTTATGAGCATGAACAGCACAGAAGATGGTCGCCTGGGCAACATAGCAAGACCCTATCTCTACCAAGAAAAAAAACAAAAGAAAACAATTAGCTGGGCCTTGCGGTGTGCACCTGCAGTCCCAGCCACTCAGGAGGCTGAGGTGGGAGAATTGCTTGAGCCCAGGAGTTGAAGATTACAGTGAGCTATGATTGCACCACTGCACTGTAGCCTGGGTGACAGAGTGAGACACTATCTCAAAACAAAAACAAAAAGCATAAAGAAGATGATGAATTCGCTAGAAATTGAGCCTCCTGTAATAAGTGTATTTTCTTCTCTGGGTTTCTAGATTAAGAGATGAAGGGAATTATGCGAAAAAGGATGGTGTATAGAGGATTACAATGTGTTAGGTATAGTCAAGATTTTCTTGTGGGAAACATTGAGAAAAGTAGGAAATGGGAGTTTGTAACAAATCAATTTCTGTTTGAGGAAAGGAGGCTAAAACACATGAAACAACTGGGAACCACTGAAGTGTTCATATGTACAGAGGGACAATAAGAACAATCCCTGGTAGATTGATTAGGAAACATTAAAAAAAGAGAGAAAGTTTGAAATGGACCTTGATGGATAGATGCTACTCAGAAGACTGAAATGGGGATGAAGAAAAAGGATATCCAAAACCAAGAGACTGACATCATGGCCACTAGTGGTACTTATGACATGCTTCCTTGCCCTTATGTGTGTTCACATCTTATTGTAAGAGTGTCAGTCTAACCAAAGGAAGCACTTTTTCTAATCCTTTTAATTACTATATTTATAACAAAACTAGCCTGCCTGATTTCAGAATTGGCTACCTATTGAAATCCTATTTTAATTCCTTTTGCCTCTTTCAGATACAAAAAGACAAATTTTTCCCTAATCTATTTAAGGATATCTGTTTACCAAAAGAGCAGGCAAAAGGATTCTGAGATAAAAAGGACTTCATATAGGAGATCAGAAAATAGTACTTATTTCTCATGGGCAAATATGTAGGGTTTTTTTCAGAGAATATTAATTTTAAAAATAAAATGGTCATTACATTTAATTCTGTGCATTTCTTTGGGAATAAATAAATATGTTAAAAGTTCACAGGCTTCTTCCACTCCATCTGGAGAAATTTTCAAAGAAATTTTATAAACTGTTTCAGCTGGATTATACGGTTCTGGAGAATAAGAATTGTTACCTTTTTCTTCTTGTATTTTCTACAACACCTTGTAACCTATCTTTGTATGCAATAGGCTGTTGTCAAATATGTGTAGAATGAATGAAACATGATATACGATTATAGGCCAAGACTAAAAGATCTATCCCTAGAAATAGTGGTGTACAATTTTTTATTGGGGAGATGGATTGAGAGCAACATAAATATCTATATAAAATAGATTAAAGTGCAGCAGCTATGGTTGAGTTTCTAGGTGTCTAAGGTCCTGGAACAGCTCTTCAATTGCATTTCTTCTCTGTTACCCTCAGCCATTTATTTGAGAGCCTAAAGGGCTTTGAGGACTTTCAAGATATCAGTAACATAAGATTTGGGGAATTGTATCATATGGGACAAGCTGGATTAAAGGATTGGTAGCAAATAATGAAACATGTCAGCAGCTTAAAATGAAAAGTGAAAAGGTTTATTTCTCACTACATCGTATATTGGTTGTTCATTGGAAGTCAGCAAGGGGTGTCAGCTTGTATTAGTCACGCAGAGACCCATACTGATGAAGACTATGTCTCGAAACATGCTTCCTCATGCATAGAGGCCAGGGAAAGAGAACATGTGAACTACACACATGCTTCTGCTAGGAATTGCTATTTTGGCTGCGTTTAATTTCCCATGGCCCTGCTACCACATGAATTCAACTGGGCAGAGAAATTTAGTCTGAGAGAACTGACACATTTGAGAACTGCCCTAATGATACCATAGAAATATTTCCCAAATCTGTTTCCTCGCTAATAAATTGTTTATCTCTGGTTCATGAACTTACATAAATTCTCTATTAATAGGGTCACAGATTTAACCTGTATAAGATCATAGAAAAATAAGCTGATGTATTGCTTACACTATCTTTAAATATACTTCTGTTTATATGTTGGAAGATGATCTGTTTCAGGTTAAAAGGCTTCAAGCATTACAAATTGAGAGAACAAGTTCTTGTCCCTTCATCATATTTATTTTTTAAGATTGATGTCATATTGCTTCTCAACTTTTGTCTTACAAACTTGATGTGTGTTAAACAAACGTGACATACTACGTGAAAAATATTATGAAAAAATACTATATAATTCATTCTAGTAGTGTAAATAGCTAAAATTCAGAAAATATAAAATTAGGAAGTTAAATGGTAAAGGCTTCAGAGGTTATGGCTGTGTCCAAAGTCAGAAAAGAGACCCCACAAAATGAGGCACAAAAGATAGTCTAGAATTTGAATAGATATATTTAGCCATATAAATGTGTTAAACAAAGGGGTTATCCATTTTTCTAATTCCCACTTAATAGAAACTATCGAAATAAATTGGCTTTACTCTAAGCTGACAATAAAATGCCCTCGCCAATGTTGTTTACTCAGAAAATGGAAACCAGCATTCCCTATGCCCAGAGTGTTGCAGGTATTTTTCGCTAAATAGAAGGCCTTTTGGCCAAGTTTTCCAAGCTTTGGGGACAAGTTATATCAGTAGCTGATGGTAGTCTACGTCTGACTTTTATAATCGCTTGCCCCAGCATCCCGTAATTGCCAGTCATTAACAAAGACTCCAATGGGTTTGGAGACTGACTCCTTCCTGAAGTATCTAGTTGAACCTCAGCACAGCAAAGTTCTTTATAACTTGCATGAGATAGGTATACCTAAAGCCTCACGAAAGAGTAAAGGAGAGGGAAGGCTTCATTTAGGAAGCTTCTTTAGCTCTGCATGTGTTTGTGCGTATGTGCATGTGTGTGCATGCGCAAGTGTGTGTGTGTACATAATGTTGGGGAGTATCAAGAGGAAGAAATAGTGACTAGTTTTTAATTCTTTATGCATTAAATTTCCTCTCATTTATAATTTCTATAATTCCTCCCGTTGGACATTCCTCAATTTTTTCTTCTTCCGTGGCATCTATTTTCATGAGTTACAACCCAAAAACACACAGAATACTTGAGCTATTTAGTTGTCCTTCAATCAATTCCTAATGTCCTTTTTATCCAAATAATATTTTGAAATGTAACTGAGACTCTCTCATGAACTGTTTATGGACAAGAGATGAATTGACAGCTGCTTTTACTGTGACCCATTGATTGTTTATAAAGCTAGGTTAATAGCTTCTGAGTAAAATTTTGATAATCTGACCTCTGGGTTTTTTCAAACTCTTGAGTAGGTATCAGTCAGTTCTGATGAGCGATCTAACCTTGGTTTGTCAATGCACACTGTGTATGTAGCACTCTTTGATTCACTACCTCTGTCTTCTAGGCTCCAAAGATCAAATTAATTTTTCCTAGATAAACCACAATCATTGAAATCCCTCTCTTCTTCACCTCTCAACAGGACCTTCACTTACTTCTCAGTGGTTTATAATCCATTATTCCCTATCTACCCTTTTACCTTTGACACACCAAAAAAAACCCAAATAAACAAAAAAAACCTACTTTTTTAGATCATATGTCCTTCCATGTAAAGTTCTTAAAATGTTTTTTAGGTCTTATTAATTCTATCTTTCCCCCTCCCTTGCTCTAGGCTTTTTTGGAGAAGCATGATCAATTAAAAAAAAAAAATCTCTAGCTCCTATGATGGTTCATATGACCACTTCCCATGTGCCAGTTACTCATATATAATTTATTAGACAGCTGTTTTTAAAAAAATATTTTTATTATGATGCCTATAATTTAATTGGAAAAACTTCAACTTAAAGACAGTGATATTTAAGTATAAATGGTTTATGCTGCACTGTAGGGACAGTCATTTGGTTAATCAGGAATTCACACTGGCATTCTAATCAGGAAATGCTCACTCCATAGGAACTACTAATAGCCATTCCATTATCATTATCTTTGATCAACACCAAAGGCATTTACAATTAGCAAAATGAAAGAAGTGGGTTTTCATTGGTGAAATTAGTGACTTGTTAATTAGTATAATGGATTTTTGAAGTGGGCTCTCACTGGTAAAATAAGTGGAATTCAAGGTATATAGATTAGTTAGACTATCGTAAAGATAGCCTTGCCTAGGCTTTATCCCTAACCCATCTGTGTCCATGCATGAAGGAGATTTCTAGGTTCTTATTGCTAACTACAAAGGTAATGAAATCATTTCTTTGGAATATTACTATAGTTATTTCAAGTAATTTATCATACAAGGTATGGTCTAATTGCTTCAAAAGACAGAGATCTGTGACTTTGTCAATTTATAGAAAGATTATATGTGACTTTTGCTTGCTTGCTAATAAATATTTACCTAATAAGTATATGGAGGGGTGGCAGAATTCGAAGGAAAACTTTTGAAATATAATTTTGTGTCAGAGCTATGGGAGGACGAACACAGACTTTGACTACTGATGGGAATGATTTTCTACCCATATACACAAATAGCTCTGTTGGATGAGGGTGGTTTACAGCACTTAACTTGCTAATTCCTGGTAAAATGTTTCTGAAGATTTTCCAGAGGGATTTTGAGGCAGCCACCAAGCTTTTTAGAGTATTTACCAAAATCTCTTTTCAGATATTTCTTAAGTAAGTTTAACATTTACTTTAGTTTCTTGTTATCAAAATAAATTTGAACACACTGGTAAAGAATAGTTTGTGTTGTTTAACTGTAGGCAGGAGATTGCAAGGTTTTTTGTTTTGTTTTGTTTTTAAATATTTAATTGACAAATAACAAATTGTATGTATTCAGGATTTAAAGCATGATGATTTGATAACATATAGATGTGAACTGATTACCACAATCAAATTAATTAATACATTCATTACCACCCATAATTAGCATTTGGGCCAGACGGCTGGGGAGTGGGGACACTTAAAATCTGCCCTTTTATTAAATTTCAAGTAAACAACACAGTATTACTATCATCACCATGCTGTACATTAGATTCCCTGAACTTATTCATCTTATAACAGAAAGTTTATGCCCTTTGGGCAACACCTCATTTCCTTAACCCCATCCCATGTCAATCACTGTTCTACTCTCTGCTTCTATGAATTAGACTTTTTTAGACTCCACATATAAGTGAGATCATACAATATTTGCCTTTCTGTGCCTAGCTTTTGTCACTTAGCATAATGTATTTCAGGTCCATTTATGACAATTTTCTTTTTATAAGACTGACTGATATTTCATTTTGTGTGTGTGTGTGTGTGCATATTTGTTTATCCATGCATTTGTTGATGAATGGTTATATCCATATCTTGGCTTCTGTGAGTAATGCTGCAATGAGCATGGCAGTTCAGATTTCTCTTGAAGATACTGATTTTAATTTCTTTGGTATATACCCAGAAGTGGGATTGTGGGATCAGATATTATTTGACTTATATACTGTTTTCCATAATGGCTGTAGCACTTTACGTTCCCACGAAAAGTGTACAAAGCTTCCCTTTTTTCCATGGCCTTGCGAATACTTCTTATCTCTTGTCTTTTTGATAACAGCAATCCTAATAGGTGTAAGGTGGCTTTGATCTGCATTTCCTTAATTAGTGATGTTGAGCATTCTGTCATATATCTGTCAGTTGTTTGTCTTCTTTTGAGAAATGCTTATTCATTTTTTGTACATTTTAAAAATTGTCTTATTTGTATTTTGTTATGGAGTTCAGTGAGTTCATTATGAAATTTGGATATCAACTCCTTATCAGATATATGATATGAAAATATTTTCTTCCATTCCACAGTTGTCTCTTCACTGTTGTTTCCTTGCTGTACAAATGATTTTCAGTTTAATGTAATCCCATTTTTATATTTTCACTTTTGCTGCCTATACTTTTGGGGTCATATCTGAAAAATTACTGCCTAAGCTAACACCACAGTGCTTTCTCCTGTATTAAAGTTTCAGATCCTAACTTTAAGTCTTTAATCCATTCAAAGTTGATTTTTGTACATGGTGTGAGATAAGGGCCTAATTGTATTCTTCCACAGTTTTATCAGTACCATTTGTTAGAGAGACTGTTCTTTCCCCATTGTGTGTTCTTGACACCTTTGTTGAAAGTCAATTGACTGTAAATGCATGGGTTTATTCCTGGGCTGTCTCTTCTGTTCCACGTCTATGTGTTTTTATGCCAACCATGCTGTTTTGGTTACTATGGCTTTGTAGTATATCTTGAAGTCAGATAGTGTGATACCTCTAGGTTTGTTCTTTTGCTCAGGATTCCTTTGGCTATTCATGGTCTTTTGTGGATCCATGTCAATTTTAGGATTGTTTTTTCTATTTCTGTGAAAAATATCATTGGAATTTTTATAGAAATTGCATGAAATCGGCCGGGCGCGGTGGCTCAAGCCTGTAATCCCAGCACTTTGGGAGGCCGAGACGGGCGGATCACAAGGTCAGGAGATCGAGACCATCCTGGCTAACACGGTGAAACCCCGTCTCTACTAAAAAATACAAAAACCTAGCCGGGCGAGGTGGCGGGCGTATGTAGTCCCAGCTACTCGGGAGGCTGAGGCAGGAGAATGGCGTGAACCTGGGAGGCGGAGCTTGCAGTGAGCTGAGATCCGGCCACTGCACTCCGGCCTGGGCAACAAAGCAAGACTCTGTCTCAACAAAAAAAAAAAAAAAAAAGAAGAAATTGCATGAAATCTATAGATTATTTTGAGTAGTATGGATATTTTAATAATATTAATTCTTCTAATTTATGTACATGGTATATATTTCTATTTATTTGTGTCTTTTTCAATTTATTTCATCAATGTTTCATAATTTTTAGTATACAGATCTTTCATCTTCCTGGTTAAATATATTTCTAAGTATATTACTCTTTAGGATGCTGTTGAAATGACATTGTTTTCTTAATTTATCTTTTGGATAGTTCCCTGTTAATGTAGAGAAACACAACTGATTTTTGTATATTGATTTTGTATCCTGCAACTTTACTGAATTTGTTTTTTATTTCTAACAGGTTGTTTTTGAGTGTGAAAAATTTAGGGCTTTCCATATATAAAATGTTATCTATAAACAGTGACATTTTAACTTCTTCCTTTAAAAATCTGATACCTTTTTTTTAAAAAAAAATCTTGCCTGATTGCCCTAAATACAACTTCCAGTACTGTGTTGAATAGAATTGGCAAAAGTATATACACTTTTCTTATTCCTGATCATAGAGGAGAAGCTTTCAGCTTGTCATCATTGATTATGGGGTTTGTGGGCTTGTTATATATGACCTATATTAAGTTGAGGTACATTCCTCCTATACATAATTTGCTGAGTATTTTTATCATGAAAAGATGTTGAATTTTGTCAATGATTTTATGTAGTTATTGAGATAATCATATGGTTTTTCTTTTCCATTCTGTTAATGTGGTGTAGCACATTCATTCATTGACATAGGTTGAACCATCCTTGCATCCCAGGGATAAGTCCCACTTTATCATAGCACATGATCCTTTCAATGAGTTTTGAAATCAGTTTACTAGTATTTTGTTGTGGATTTTTATATGTATATTTATAAAGACTATTGGCCTATATATGTTTTTTTCTTGCAGTGCCCTTGTCTGACTTTGGTATATGGGTAATGCTAGCTTTGTAAAATGAGTTTAGAAGTTTTCTTTATTCTTCAGTTTTTGGAAGAGTTTGAGAAGGATCAGAATTAATTCTTCTCTAAATGTTTGGTAGGAATTCACCCATGAAGCCCTCTGGTCCTTAGCTTTTCCTTTTTGGGCGGTTTTTGATTACTGATTTAAAGGAGTTACAGTTCATCATGTTGTAGTCACTATCACTCAGGTTTATTTATATAGTTTTTCTGATTCCCAATAATGGTTATTCTTGAATGAATCCCATGTTTTCTGATTGCATATCTTTCTCTATTTTATATTTTTCACATTATCATGTTGCTTCTCAGAAGGGACTACACTATATCCATGCATGTTTTCGAACACTCCTTTATTCTTTCTCCTTTTCTCTTTTTTATATCCTAAAATATATGAGTCTCAAATATTTAAAATAAAAAATGCAATTTTTTAAACCAATGAATTCACTTATCCTCTTTGTCTTTTTAAAAAACTTTAAACTGAAATTACTTCCCCAAAGAAAATTTGGAACCATTTTATTTGTTTGAATCTTTTGAAAAAAAATGTCTAGCAGTGTAGTTTGCTTCTTGAAGAAGAAAAATAAACTGAAATATTTAAAAATGATATTTCATGCTTTTCCTTTCTAAGTATAGGAAAACAAAATTTTGGACACAGCTTCTTTTCTGAGTTCCAGGAGCTTTGGTTCCATTAGCAACATGGTTTTTGTTTATTTGTTTATTTTATTTTGTTTAATTTGGTCTCCAAGGGTGCTAATATACTTATAGCAACCACAAGGAAAATAGAGTAATATTACTTCCTTGGAGAGGTAGTTCCCATTTTTTACCTTTTTCATCATTTAAGAAACTAAAGTGAGGGAAAAGTATTGTGGTACAGTATGACGAAGAAATTAGAGTAGTCTTTAATATCATAGTGACTTTTTCAGATAGATCCTATTTTTTTTTTAGTTTTTTTCTCTCTTTTTGAAAGTTAATCTAATTTTTGGCAGTGAAAACTAGTGTTCATTAGCCCCATCTGGTTTGGCCTTAAAGATTTATAAGGGTAAGTGGGGATGAGAATTACCATTGGTGTTAGAGTAATTTCAGGGACAAATTAACCTATTCCTGATCTATAACAGTATGCAAGAGTTCCATGAACTGGAGGATTCCTCCAATAAACCAAAGTCCATGTCTCCAATATCATGTATATTACATCTCTATCTCTCAAAGCTGAATAGAGGTGTAGGAGGTAAAGAAAACAAATAAAGACACTTTTTAAATTTTTACTCTTTTATCAACCAGCCTAAAATGTCAGGGAACCTATTTTTGAGATTGTAGTTGATAATTTTTTAATAAGTAAAACTTAGTTAAATGAAGATTGCCAGAGGATAAATATTTTTCTTTTGCCCTCAATTCTATGTAATGCCAAGCTGCAGTTCATGGCCACAAATCATATATATACATCTATAATAATGATAAAAAGTAATAGCCAAGTTTTCTTCACCATTTCATCTGTGTTGGGTGCGATGCTAATTACTTTATCAAAATCAGGATATTTAATTCTCTCAGGAGTCCAAATAAACCCTCTTATTTTCCACAATCTTGAGTTGAGGAAACTGCTTCTCCAAAATATTAATTTGCCCAAAGATACACAATAATAAGAAGGGAAGACTTTGCATTCAAGCTGTGCAAATTCAGAATCTGTCCTCTTAACTATTAGAATATCCATCAAATCTCTTGAAAAATATAGTTGGCCTGCAAGTCTTCCCCCAGCTACTGCTGAGTGTTTTTGACAGTGCTGTCTCATTGGCTCAGGAAAACGTCCTTCTTTAACTCCAATCTCTCCTGTGCTCCACACTGGATGCTGGTCATCGTAAGAGTGCTATTCCATTGGGCTTAGCTTTCCTGGAATTTCCATCAGCTTAGGATGAAACAACCCCCCGGATCATGCCTCTTCCTTAATTCCCACATTGCACGAAGGAAACTGGCACAAAAGTTTTTTTTGTCTATGTTTAAATATCATCAACATCCCAAGTGAGCTATGTTTTTATACCAAATCCTACTAATTTATTTACAATTTCTTCTTCAGTTGACTGAAAAAAAAAAAAAAAAGAAAAAGAAAAAAACTAGACCTGTACATTTGCTGAAGTTTTTGACTACTATGTCCATTTTCCTGTGAAAAATGTTCATACAATAACACACATGTATGTTTACTTAAAAAAAGCAATAGTATACAGGTAAACTGAATTGTTAATGCATACTTAGTAAAAAGGAAATATTATCTTAAAAATATTATTATAATATCTTGGTTTAACGCATCAGCTCAGAGGTCTCCTACTTAAAAGCAGTGTGGGGAATGATAAACTGAAATTCCCCTAAGCTTTGGTTTCTTCATTTATCCAATGTCTATAAAAAGTGTGGCAGGATAGTGTCATGATTAAATGAGGCATTTTATTTAAAGCCTCTGTAAAATGCCCTACACTTAGTAAACCTGAGTTATTGGAGGTATTGGTAGTTAAAGATGGACACACACAATATGCATTTAGAAAGCAAAACAGTTAGGTTTTCAGTCCAAAGTTCGTATTACATTGTTTTTGGTTTTTCTCCAAAAACAATGAATAATTGTTTTCAATATGATACGCTCAACTGTGTTGGTTTTCCAACACAAAAGGACAGTCTGCTTTAGACATAAAATTAAGTTCCAGTCTTAGACATTACAAATTGTTAGCAGTTTTTCATTTTGAAGTTCTTTCAAACTATTAACAAAAATCTTACTTTCAGCTAGAATATATCTTCCTCCCCCAATACATACAAAAACATACACATAAATTTATACCTAATTTGGATGAAGAATAACATCCCTAATGATCTTTATTTTCTCATGTCTATCTTTTTTTTTTTCTTTCAGGCGTGTAAAAACTATCATCCTCATGTCTTTCTAATATAGATATACAAATACCTGTGTTACAGTGCTGTTTAAAGCTAAAATCAAAATGTATACATGGACCAACACATGTCGTTCCTACCATGTAGGGATTATATAGCAACTATTACTTATTATTTTTAGTGTTTGATATTTCAATGCAAGAAACAAGGCAGTAAGGTTTTTGCTTTGTTTCTGTATACCCAATACCTAAAACAGCATATACTTATAATAATTAATATTTGTTGAATGAATGGATGAATAATGAATTTGTTCATTTATTTTTTGGTTTTGTCAATAATATCTGATTTTTAAATAATCTACAGCTAATCAAATTGATGGGAAACTTGCATTAAAAAACTGTAAGGTGTATTTTATTTTTAAATACCCTCTCACTGCTATGAATTTTTAATATAGTAACCCTGAATTTGTAGTGAAAACTGCCCTCTCACAAACACACATATACTCATATATACAGACATATACATTTACACCTACCAATTTATACATATAAACTTTGTGAATTACACTGAATTTTTTCTATGTTCTCTTCTAATTTTGGTGTTCTCCTTTATTTACTCACTGTGTATGCTTTGAGAATAGTTTTTATCTATGAATTTATTAGAAGTCAGTTTTCACTCATGAAGTAGTATCAAATTCAAAGGTTATGACATGCTTCTGCAACAATACTTACATATACTTAGAAAATATCTAAATTAGAGCAGGCATGGTGGCTCATGCCTGTAATCCCAGCACTTTGGGAGGCTGAGATGGGTGGATTACGAGGTCAGGAGATTGAGACCACTGTGGCTAACACAGTGAAACCCCGTCTCTACTAAAAATACAAAAATTAGCCAGGCGTGGTAGCACGCACCTGTAGTCCCAGCTACTTAGCAGGCTGAGGCATGAGAATCTCTTGAACCTGTTAAGATGGAGTTTGCAGTGAGCCGAGATCGTGCCACTGCACTCCAGCCTGGGTGACAGTGAGACTTTGTCTCAAAAAATAAAACAAATAAATTATTTTGCCAACATCTGAAAATTATATAGTATCATTGGAGTGATTGTAAAGTATCTGATCACAGAGGCCAAGTTTCTGTTTTATAGTGACATATATCCAGTGCCTATTTGTCGAAAGAATGACTAAATAAGTGAATGAATAATTAAAAGAGCAAATGAAAAGTACTGAAAGAAATACACCGACACAGAAGTACGTGATTGATTAGAGGAGCTACGAACATCAAAGCTAGAAAATAAATAATTTTACTTCTTTTCATAATTTCCAAGAAAAGTATAAATCTTACAATTTAAATAAGTAAGTCATAGTTAGGAACATGCTGTTTTATCTTACCACCTCCAGAATTATACTTTGAAAATGACTACAACTGCGAGATATATAGCTAAATGAGCTATTGAAATAGAGAAGAAATTGAATTTCTTTAGTTTATTTACTCAAACAAGGAGTAAATAGCTTTAGAAATGAAAACTGTCTTGAAACAGATCTAGTTTCCATTTGGGATTGTTTTCTAAATCAGCTTCAGTTTTAGCCTGTCATTTCCAGATTGATATTAGATTTCAGTTCATTAGCTTTACTTAATAATTTGCATAATCTTGGCTGAGTTGTAAGTTCTGGGTGTGTGTGTGTGTGTGTGTGTGTGTGTGTGTGAATGCTTTGGTATTTTTAAGAATTCTTATGTTGTGGTGAAGTCTTTCTCTTGATCTCTTGATGAGAATGTGCAGAAAGATGTTAGATTGATATTAGTATCTTGTAGGGCACACAAAACACAAACCAGATAACAAATTCAGCTACAGTATTTTGAAAAGGAATAAACAATATTCAAAAATGATGCAGAGTTAAAAACACACCTAAAAAACACTGTCATAATAAGCATGCCTTTCCTTGGTTTCATACCCTTGTCTTACCACAACACTTACAATATAGTGTGGGATCAACATATGTGTTGAATTTTATTTAATTTCAAAGTACTTATAATTCACAGTTTTAATACGCTTTTGAAAGAAAATATAATGATTTGTGACTAAGGGGTGCTGGTAGAGACATCTAAAAAATAAATAGACTAATAGACCATGTTATATGATTATAATATTTAATATTGTAAAGATGTCACATTTCCAAAAATTAATGTATTGATTTAAAGCATTTTAAATTATTATCACAATATGTTTTTGATTTGTGTGTGAAAAGTGATTGCCTTATACTAAAATTTTATATGAAAGTACAAAGAGTCAATAAAAGCCAAAAAACTCTTGAGGAAGAACAAGAATTTGAACATATTTGCCCTATCAGCCAGCATGAGATTTAGTATTTAAGGAAGTGTTGTACTGGCATACAAATTGAGTATATAGACTTCGATATGAATATAGATAATGAAAGAGAATTAAGAGCCCATATACAGATACAAGTATACGTAGAGACTTGATAGACAATAGATGTGGTTCTTATGAGATGTTGGGAAAGGGTAGGCTTTACAATAAATGATTCTAGAAATATTAAAAAATGTAACTAGATGCAAATCTCAAAAATTGTGCAAAAACCAATTCCACATAGTTTAAAGATCTAAATAAAGAAACAAAATCTATATAATATTAGGAAATAAAAAAGGTGAATATCTTTATGACCTCAGGTTAGGAAAAAAATATCTTAACTAGACATAAGAATTATTACCTATAAGGGGAAATATGGTAAATTCATCTACGTTAAAATTGAAAAATTCTGTTTAGCAAGAAGTCACAAATATACAACTATGACTTATATATAAGTAAAAATCTGCAAAATACCAATTACTAAATATTATTATTCTGCATGTCTGAGAGTACAGTAGATGGGCCAGTAGATGTTGGGTGAGGAATAAAATAACATAGATATTTCTAAATAATTATGTATTTCATGAAATTTATTTTAATTACATTATATTTGCAAAATTGCTAATTACATTGTTAAAATAAAATTTTAATAGCATTATGCTTTATTACTAATAATGATCTAAAGGATTAAAAGCATGATTATTTTCCAAATTTTAAAAAATTGGCTATATTTTTCATAAAAAATTTAAATTTCATATACAGTGAAATTTGTTTACATATGAAATTAGTTTACACATGTTTAAAATAATATATTCTTTAAAATATTTTAATTATTTATTAAATTAAAGATACCAATTATATATTTCAAAATTTTCAATAAAAATTATCTTAATAAAGCTGAACATGCTTAATATTCTTGAACATTTTGTTAAACCTGATTAAATATTTTCAAGTGTAAAATCTGTTTGCAATGCTAACGTTTAGTGTCCATCTCATTGTCAGTATAAAGATATACTTCACACATACTACCAATAGACACTGACATGTACATGAATTTAAGATTAAGGTCCATCATTTAATACTGTAAGATCATTCTTAGCCTGCATGTGTAAATCTTGGGCATACTGCACAACTTTTTGAATACCTAGGAACAACAAATTGGAATACAGAATGAAGAATAAAATTGCATGCTAGAGCATTGCTGGAAAATAATGCTGCATTATGTAAGAATCTGTTTCATTATTGCTATTTGAAAGGAAGATCTGACTATTTATTTCATTTGTTATTTCTTTTACCTAAATGCTTTCTCTATTGAAACACTTTATGAACTCAGAAGCAGTGTCTGACTCACGCAAGTCTTGATGACATTCAAAATTAACTACCTTTTGTTTCAAGAATTTAAGGCAAGATATGAGAAGTATTTCCCTAGGGCCTGATGATGTTACTTATGAGAGTGGATGTTTAAAGTTAGGAGTTGCACTGTATCAGCTGTGAATGTAGATCCTGGTTGAGAATTGCCCATAATTTATCTAATAAATATTTTATATAAGTATTTGTGATATGAGGGGCCTCCTGATGTGTGAAGTTATAGTTTGTATTGCCCTATGATCCAGGCAAGAAATGCTTCTGCAGACCTAGAAAGGTAACTATAAACTATAACTTCCCCTCCATCAACACATTCCTTTATGTTTACTGGAGTTGATGTGGTTGTAGAATGTATTCATATAGCGATACGATATGTGTTTCTGTACTCTCCTGCCATGAGTTTGAGTGAATTGTCAGAGTGGGT
Organism: Mandrillus leucophaeus; assembly: GCF_000951045.1. Taxonomy (NCBI): domain Eukaryota; kingdom Metazoa; phylum Chordata; class Mammalia; order Primates; family Cercopithecidae; genus Mandrillus; species Mandrillus leucophaeus. Next base: position 171,489 of record NW_012110341.1, on the reverse strand, counting down.
GGTAGAAATATTCCCGGAAGCCATTTCTACATCATTCATTGAAATGACTGTCAACCACATAAATAGAACTCACTAAACCTAAACTTAATGCATTCCCAAATTGACTTCCCCTAAGCCAGATTCTGTCAAAAACAATGTTCTGTCCAATTCTTGCACGATAGATACATCAACATTTTAAAAGCTCTGAAATATTATACAGAAGATTCAAAAGGTAAACCCAAATACAAACAAGATTTCAAAAATTTAGTCAAAATATTGATAAGGCCCAGAAATGCCATTTTAATTGAAATTTTCTAAATTTAAATAATACAAAGGAAACCTAGAAATAAAAATTGATGTATTTCAAATATATTTTCCTTCATCATCTTTACATTTATTGGTTAAATAACAGAGAATGCTGACATTAATGTCATAGCTTATGAAATATAATTTATAAAGATGAATGATAAAATTAACAAAAAGTTATCTGTAAGCCAATTGCAATAAAATATCAGACTATATCAAAGCAGGAATTTATTTGGAGAAAGAGTTAAATAGTAATATAGATAATGGATACATTTTTGAATGTTTGATAGTCAGTGACAAGGAATGTGACTTAGGAGGACCTGAGAAAAATATCTAAATTTCTTGCTAATTTGACACCAAACACTAATATCAATGAAATAACACAAAGAAAAATATGCCACTCTAAGGAGTCATTGATACCAAACTAGTCAGAGAATAATCAATTCTAAGATTACTTAAGATTAGACATAGCAGAAGATAGCTTCAAATGTTCTGATATTTCTCAGCTCATTTATGACAGAGAAATATCAAAATGTTTCTCTACCAAGGTAGACAGGTTTTATATAACATTGTGAATTATAACATGAAGACGAAATATATTTTCTGCAGTATGTATTAAAATAATACATACTAAAAATAAAAAGTAAGTAGTTTTCATTATTTAACAAATAAAATAAATATGTAACAAAAATAAACACTAATAGAAACAAGTTTTAATCAGCTATTTTAGAAAAAACTCAATTGCCTTTTAATTATCTCAGTACAAAATTTAGGAAATATTTTTTGAAGGAAAAGCCAAGAAGAATGCTGTTGCAAAAATGTAATAAAATGTACTATAGAAATCTGTTGATCAATTGTGTTCTATCTCTCACTTTTTAATTTCATTTTCAGTTTCAGGGTACATGTGCAGGATGTGCAGTTTTGGTACATAGATAAACATGTGCCATGTTGATTTGCTGCACCTGTCAACCCATCACCTAAGTATTAAGCCCAGCATTCATTAGCTATTTTTTTCTGATGCTCTCCCTCCCCACATCCCCCTTCCTACTGATAAGCCTCATGTGTCATTCTCCTCCCTGTGTCCATGTGTTCTCATTGTTCAGCTCCCACTTGTGAGTGAGAACGAGTAGTGTTCAGTTTTCTGTTCCTGCCTTGGTTTTCTAAGGATAATGGCTTCCAGCTCCATCCATGTCCCAGCAAAAGATGTGAGCTCATTCCTTTTTATTGCTGCATAGTATTCCATGATGCATATGTACCACATTTTCTTTATCCAGTCTATCATTGATGGGCATTTGGGTTGATTTCATGTATTTTCTATTGTGAATAGTGCTGTAATGAACATACACATGCATGTATCTTTATAATAGAATGATTTATATTTCTTTGAGTATATATCCAATAATGGGATTGCTGGGTCAAATGGTATCTTTTGTTCTACGTCTTTGAGGAATTGCTACACTGTCTTCCACAATGTTTGAACTAATTTACATTTCCATCAACAGTGTGAAAGCATTACTATCTCTCCACAGCCTCGCCAGCATCTTTTGTTTCTTGCCTTTTTAATGCCATTCTGCCATTCTGACTGGTGTGAGATGGTATCTCATTGTAGTTTAGATTTGCATTTCTCTAATTATCAGTGATGTTGAGCTTTTCTTCATATGTCTTTTGGCCACATGAACATCTTTTTTTGAGATGTATCTGTTCATGTCCTTTGCTCACTTTTTGATGGGTTCATTGATGAGATATAATTAAACTAAATATCTTCTGCACAGCAAAAGAAATTATCATCAGAGCAACAGACAACCCATAGAATGGGAAAAAATTTTTGCAACCTATCCATCTGAGAAAGGTCTAATATCCAGAGTCTATGAGAAACTTAAACAAATGTACAAGAGAAAAAAAAAATGACCCCAGTATCATAAAACATTTCCCCTATGTTTTCTACTGGTAGTTTTATATTTTGGGAGCCCTAAATTTAAGTCTTTAATCCGTTTTGAGCTGATTTTGAATATGGTAAAAGATGGGAGCTTTGTTTCATTCTTATGTGGATATCCAGCTTTCCCAGTACTGTTTATTGAAGAGATTGTACTTTTCCAAATGCTTTATAATATTGGTCTGGTCAAGAATTCACAAGCACAGACAACAAAAACAAATCAACAACTTAAGTTACATGAAACTAGAAGACATGGGTATCTAAGTCTCTTCTACAGCAGTGGAAATAGTCAAGGGAATAAGGAGACAACCTACAGAATGAGAATAAATGTCTGCAAACTGCACTTGTGACAAGGAGTTAATATCCAGAAAATATAAGGAACTCACTGAACTCAATAGCAAAAAGCACAACAAAACAAAACAATCTAATTAAAAATTGAGTAAAGGATCTGGACAGAGTTTTCTCAAAAGAAGACATACAAATCACCAACAGGTATAAGAAAAAATGTTCAGCATCACTAATCATCAGGGAAATCCAGTCAAAACTACATTTAGATACCACTTCACCTCAGAATGGTTATTATTAAAAAGACAAAAAATGATAAATGCTGGCATGGATGCAGAGAAAGGAGAACACTTACATGCTGTTAATTAGAATCTAAATTAGTACAGCCATTATGAAAAACAGAACGTAAGTCTCTCAAAAAATTAGAAATATAGCTATGGGATGATCCATCATTTCCACTATTGGGTATATATCCAAAGGAAAAGAAATCAGTGTTAAAGATATCTGCACTCCCATGTTTATTGCAACACCATTCACAATAGCCAAGATTTACAGTCAACCTAACTGTCCATCAGTGGATGACTAGATAAAGAAAATGTGTTATACATACACAGTGGGATACTATTCAGCCATTCAAAAAATGAAATATTGTCGTTTGCAAAATCATGAATGAATCTGGAGGATAAAGTGAAACATGCCAGTCACAGAAAGACAAATACTGCATGATCTCACTCATATGTGAAATCTAAAGAAGTTCATCTCATAAACATATTGTTTGCCAGAGGCTAGGGAGTGTGGAGTGGAAGGGATCAATAAAGCTGCCAGGTTACAGTTAGATGGATAGAATAACTTCTGTTCTTCTGTTGCACAGAAGGGTGACTATGGTTAACTATATTATATTGAACATTTCAAAATAGCTAGAAAAGAGGATTTTGAAAGTTGTATTAGTCCATTCTCACACTGCTATAAAGAAATACCTGAGACTGGATAATTTATAAAGGAAAGAGGTTTAATTGACTGACAGTTTCACGTGGTTTGACAGGTCTCAGGAAGCTACAGTCATGGTGGAAGGCAAAGGGGAAGCAAGGGCCTTCTTCACATGTCAGCAGGAGAGAGAAGCATGAGGAGCAAAGGGGGAAGAACCTCTTATAAAACTATCAGACCTCTTGATAACTCACTCACTATCATAAGAATAGCATGGGGGAACTGCCCCCACGATCCAATCACCTCCCATCAGATCTCTCCCTAGACATGTGGGGATTATGGGGATTAGGATTCAAGATGAGATTTGGCTGGGGACACAAAGCCTAAGCATATAAAATGTTCTCACGACAAAGATATGATAAATTTATAAAGTGATGGATAGGCTAACACTCTGATTTTATTATTATACAACATATCAAAACAGCTAACTGTACTCCGTAAATATCTACAATTTGTATGTTAATTAAATAAACAGCAAAAGCATGGAGAAAGTTGCAAAGTGGGAGGCAAGTGTCAGATCTCTTCTACCAATGTCATTTTATAAAACTTTTTTTTTTTTAGTTCTTAGGCTATATGAATAACTGCATAACATATTGAGAGAGAGTTGAAATTGATTTGACTTTAAACAACTGAGGTAAAATTAAATGAGTTACTACCACACTATTTTTTTGTGTTTTGAAAGAATTACTGTAGATTTCTAAAACAACTTACTAACCTACGACTGGCAAGAACTTGCATACTGGAAGAATTAGGTCATTTCATATAAATATTTCAAAATGTTTTATAACATCTCCGAAACACTAGATATTTTGTGTTTTTATAGTTAATTTTAATAATTCAGAGGTATCTGAATTATAACAAATTATGAGACTTTATCTCAATTTTGTTATTTTGGAGAACTTTAACAATCTATTTTCATAAGAAAATTTTATACATAAATATAACTTTAAGAATATATTGACATATGCCAAGAAGTGCTACCCAAAAAAATCCTCTAAAGTAAAATGAGAAAACCAGTCACAGTCCCCAAATATGGCTTTAACCTTTGTTTTCTCATTCATGCATCTACTAGTACAGCAGATTCTTATATCCCTGATTTTCCTCCCCCCTTCACCATATGGCTGGTCATCTGTTATATGATAATACAGAATGTTCCAGAGTCTACAGGGGAGATGTCTTCGCTGTAGAACACACTGCCCAAATCTCAACAAACCTGGACTAAATGGCTCTTCCTGTGTAAATCGCACTTTTCTCTCCTAAAAGAAAATCTAAATTCATTCTACTTTGTTCTGTTCACTAGAATAAAAGCACCCTTCTTTCTGCCAAGGTACTTGGCCAATTTCAAGCTTCTATGATGTGTATATAGGCTAACATCTTATTCTTCCTTTAGCTTTTCTCATGTGACTGAGTGATTAGTTAAAAGCCCATGGAGGATATTAAAATACTAAACAATCTGCTGTTTTGCACGTAATGAACTAAATAACAAATGCTTATAATACTTTTACATACGTCAGTGTGAAATTCAGCAAGAAACAAAATACTAACCCATAAAAGATTTGGGATATATTCAAATTTAGTGTATGAGCATTTTCAGCAACCAATGTATATTTGTAAGTTTTGGGATTTTTTTTGTTTGAGTTAGGTAGAAAGCAATCTTGAGTATAATCTGTGTAAGGACAGCATGGGAAAGCATTTTATTTATCATCCAGAATTGAATAGTCAAACAACAATAAAACAACCAAAATTAAAAATATCTTCTGACCATGTCTTAAGTTGGAGCATTTTCACAGTGGAGCCGACATTTATATGTGATGTCACCATGTAAACATATGTTGTTAATTAAATTATAATAAATCATTTAATGTATTCAGTTTTGCAGACAACTGAAGAACGTTCAGCAGTGAAATAAAAAACTTTATTTAATTTGTTGTTGTGAACATTCTTGATGTAAAATAAAAAAAAACAAAAAAGACTCATATCCACATGGAAAATTAATGGAAAATCAGCTTAGAAAAGGATTTTGCAATATTTTAACTGTGCTAAAAAGAAGACAAAACATCTCAATATGCTGAAGAACTTTTGAAAACTTAAGTTAGAAATCAAAACAGTCTTGAGATATTTGAAGGAATGCCTACTATAGCTATATTCTTTATGAATCATTGTAAAAAATATGAAAGATATAATAAATACTAGATATGCATTGATAAATGTTATAAGACATAGATATACCTTGTAAAATATGAAAGATAGAGATAATACTAGAAATAAAGTGTCAAATTATTAGAAGCATTCTAGAGTTTTTAATTGACTTTGTAATTACAAAAAAGGCTACTTTTTTCAATGACAGTTTTCAAGGAACAGAGAACCATGGAGAATAAACAATGGGGGATCTTGCATATTTCCAACGCCATTTCCTCCCCAGAATTTATCATTATTAGCTGTTTGATGATGAACATTTTTTCTCCCTCTATTTTCTCTGGATTCTTAAATGTACAGATGAAAGAATAATAAATAACCCATTTTAAGCTGGTAAAAGTTAAGTCGGTGGCATGCTTCTCTCACTTTTTTCTTCCAGTGACAGGGCTTGAGATTGTCTTGCTCAGATTTTAGTCCTTCAGATATATATATTTTTTACTTCATGCAGTCTATTCTTTTCAAGAGAATTAATGACATTTTAATTACTAAAAGTTCAACGCTGGTTTCCACTTCCCTTTCACATCCTGCTGACTAGTGACCTTTCTTGCTTTCTCTCCTTCATTCTGCATGATTCTAGGCTCTCTAGGCTTTCTTCCTATTTCTACCTACTCCTCTGTCTCTTTTGCTGGCTTGTCCAACTCTAATATATTCTTCCTTTTTCTTTATTAGTCTACCCATTCTCCTTGAGTAATATAGTGAATGCCTCAGGTTTCCACCAAAATCCATATTTATAACTGCTTTAGAATGCTTCATTCAAATGCTCCAATCTTGGATGATTCCAGCTATCCACTTTTCCATGTCTAGAGCCAGGTGGCCAAGAGCTTCAAGAGATTTTTAAAACACAACAGGCAGATTGACATCACTATAAATTAATGCTTGCCACTCTCATTTGAACCTCCTATTATCTACAAATCCTATAGAGATTTTGTCTATTCTGATCATGTTGACTCCTTGCAATTACAATTTCAAACCTTCTGCACTGTCTTCAAGCTTCCTGTTGGTGTGTTCTTCTTTCATGTTTGACAGATAGCCTTGTCTCCTAATTTACAGATTAAAAACAACAGCAAACAGCGATATTCTCAATAAAATCTAGCACTTATAATATATTCTGCATTCTTCCAGTTCCAATAGAGGAATTGTTGTTCCTCTTATCCAAAGCCCATGTCTCCAGCTTATTCTGGTCCTGTTTCTTCCTGTCTTCTCAAGAATCTTACTCTATTCATTATATTTTTATATTTCATGTGTGTTTTACTACTTAAATGGCTCATTCTCAAAATATTTTAAACATGCCCAAGTCTCTCTCACTTAAACGAAATTTCCTTTAGATGTAAGCTATCTCATTCTCTTTCTCCTTTTATTTTATAGTCAAACTTCCTAGAAGAAGAGATACTACCATCATTTCCTCTCTTCCTGCTTTATGTTTTCAATTAAGTCTGGTATCTGCCTCCATTCAGGGCTACCCTGCTTTCAAACTCATCTCCAGATTTTATTGATTCTACTTCCTAGATATCTTTCTCTTATGTTCACTTCTCTCATTTTTACTATCATCATAGTTAAAGCTTCCATTATCCTTCACCTTAAGCACAATAATAGCCCTCAACTGGTGCACTTACGTCTATTTTTGCTTATCTGTAGTTCAATGTCTGCAGCACAGTGTACTAAAATGCAGATTTGAACTTCTCATGCACAGACTTCAGTCTCACCTCTTTATGCATCCCCTTGCACCCTCTGCTTAATATAATTTGATATCACACTATTTTTTTAAGGATAAATAACATACATTGAACATAGTTTGTAGGCAATTTCAGGATCCAATATCCTACTATACTTCCATATTTTTCTTGTGCCACTCTTGCTCGTGTTCTCTGGGTTACAACAAAAAAATCATTTACTTTCACAAGACTCCACAAATGCTCCTATCTTAGGACCTCTGCTCATTCTGTACCCTTTGTCTCAGATATCTCTTCTCCCACCTTCCAACTTCTGTTCAGCTTTTGTATCTCAAGCTTTTAAAATGTTCTGCACTCATTGAAAATTCCTTGACAGCTTCCAGTAATGTTTGTTCACACTTCACAAACGTAAGTTTGTGTTGCTATTTGTTTTCCTTCTCTAATATGTGAGCTCCAAAAGGTCAGAGACTGTTTCTAGTTTTGTTCATTATTGTATTCCCTGTGTCAAGTACAATACCTGGCACAAACTAAGTATTTAATAAATATTAAATGAATGAATAGATGCCACCATGCATTTGTGCGTTGGATCCAGGTTTTCACTGACTCTCCTTCTATTAATTTTTTTACTGTTTTATTTATTTTTAAATGTTTTTGCAAAGTGTATTCATTACAGTGCTATTTATAATAGGAAAACAAAATATTTATCAAAAAATATGGGAAGATTAAATTATGGTAGATTTATACTTAAAGTCATAAAATATGCATGTAAAACTATTAAAAAAAACAAAAAATTCAACTGTGATTATCTTTTGACTGTGGCGTTATAAGTGCTTCTTATTATTATTTTTCAGTTTTGTTAAGGTATAATTGGCAAATTTTTTTATATTTACAGTATATAACATGATGTTTGATATATGTATACATTGTATAATACTTATTACAATCAGGCTAAGTAACATATACATTACTTCACATAGTTATTATTTTCATGTGTGTGCTGAGAACAGTTATGATTATTCTCTTAGCAAATTTGAAAGGTATCTTATAATATTGTTAATTATAGCCACCATGCTGCACATTAGATCTCCAGAACTTCTTTATGCTACCTAAATGAAACGTTGTACACCTTGATCAGCATTTTCCCATTTTCCCCACCCATGACTCCCTTTTAAATTTTAAATTGATGTACATATCAAACTTTAAAAAAATCTGTCTAAATAACATCAATATGTAGTTCAGGAAATACTGTATCCTTTAAAAGATGCCTTGTTGTATGTACTGTTTCTACACAGAATCCTGCAACAATTTAGTCAGATAACCAATTGGTGTAATCTCTCTGTACACTTACTTTTTGAAATACATCACAATTAATTCCTTTTTCTTTTGGGAGTTCTGAGATCATAGATTTGGGATATTTCAACATCTTTACTGATTCTATCACTGTTTAAAGAATTTAACTAAGTGACCTAAAAATGCTCCTTCGGACAGCTAACAACAAATAAGGATTTCTTGATTTGCTTCAAAATTAAAATTGCTGTTTTCTCTATTACAGTATAATAGTTATACCTTTAGTAAGTACTTGTTGATTAATGTCCAGTAACAAATAAGTTTTATAAATTTAAGGGTCCATTGCTTACTATTACACTACAGAAGATCCTCCTACTCTATTAACTTTTCTAGTTGGGGAAGAAAAAGAAAATATGTACAGTAACAAAGATGAATACCACTTTTGCTTTTCAACCACTGGGTAGTATTTAAGTTTACACTCAGATCACCAAAGTAAAATGATGCTTCTAGGTTCAAATAACTCAATGCTAATATCACTTACCATACACTATGATAAAAAGTCCAAGAGCAGGACAATCCAAGCTCTGATTCCACTTCTCTGCTGTTGTCCTCTCTAAACCCTTTTATGCAGGCTGGCGTCATCTTAATAGTTATTAGCATGATGGTTATAGTAATTCTGACATACACCTACACAACAAAAGTTTTCAGAGGAAGAAAAGAGTTGCCCCATTTTGTGCCTCTCACTAAGAAGCTGGACATGGTCTCCTCTCTCCTTAATGAGAACTGTAGCACTTGCTCATTCTTAGATCAATCACTGGCAAAGAAAAGTGGACTGCCATTTTTGTTTTGGGCAAGTCAGATCATGTTCCCTGGGAGTGGGTAAGAGATATAGTTTGAAGCACAGCATATTGGAAGATATTAGATATCTGCATAAAAATCAGTTTTCGCATAGAAAGGAGAGAGTAGAGGATGTTGAGTGATCAGTCAAGAATTATTTGTTACAACCAGCATGAATTCACTCATTCATTCTTCATGGAGGACCTACTCTCTTGTGTTTTAAGTGCTATAATAAGTCAGTGCATGAATGCACACCAAAGGGTCCAATCATCACCAGAGGGATCAAAAAAGACTTTCCCAAAAGAAGCACTGCCTTGACTGAGACCTAAGTTGTAAGTAGGAGTTAAAGGAATGTAGAGTTAATAAATAATGTGATAGACATAAAGCACAATGAGAAAGAAGATTCTGCCAAGCTTGACATTTATTCCTTCAGTTGGTAAATATATCTATTGTGTGCCTAATATGTGCTAGGTCAGATTCCAGTCTTGAGATTAGAGTCCCTGCCATTTAGAATTTACAGTGAGAGAAACAGTCAATCAACAGGTAAACAAAAAATAATGTAACATCAATTAGTAATGAATGCCATGAAGAAGAAGCAGGCAAAGAGCCAAAGAGCAATGGGAGGCGACACTTTACATCTATGCTTTTCAAGCATTGACATGCACATGAATCACCTGGGGTATTATTAATATGTAGATTTTGATTCAGTAGGTCTAGGATAAGGTCTGTGATTGATTCTTCATTTTTAATGAACTCCTGGGTCATGTCAATGCTACTAGCTCATAAATCCCACTTGTGTTGTGAGGATTTAGAGTGAGAGTTAAACAGAGACCTCAGTGAAATGAAAGAGTGTGCTCTTATTGGGGAAGAAAATTCCACAGGAGAGGATCACATGCAAAAGCTCAAGATAGAAACTGACCCAGAAGGTCAGTGTAGCTGGACACAGTGAGTGGGGGGGAAATGGTAGTAAACTAAGTCAGAGGGGTCTCCAGCAGTCAGATCATGAGGAATTAATAGGTCACGGTATGGATTTTCAATGACTCAGTGTAATGAGAGGTCCTTGCAAGGATGAAGGTATATTGGTCAGAGTTCTCCAGGGAAACAGAACCAATAGATTTTTTGTGTGTGTGTGTGTGTGTGTGTGTGTGTGTGTGTGTGTGTAGGTGAGTGAGTATATGTGTGTGGGTGGGTGTGGGTGGTAGAGAGAGAAACATTTATTTTAAGGGATTGACTTGTACAATTTTGGAGACTGGCAAGCCCAGAATGTGCAGGGTAGGCTGGCAGTCTAAGACCCAGGGAAGAGTTGATGTTGCAGCTCCAGTGTGAAGGCAGGCTTTTGGCCAAAATTTCTCTTTGGGGATGTCAGTCATTTTTCTAGAGTCTTCAACTTATTGGATGAGGCTCATTCACATCATGGAAGGTTATCTGCTTTACTCAAGTGTACTGGTTTAAAAACTAACCTCAATTTAAAAATAACTTCACAGCAACACCCAGACATGTTGATCCAAATATCTGAGTACTGTGGCAGAGTCATCTTAACATATAAAATTAATCATCAAAAAGGACATGTAGATATGTTGTCTGATTGTACTATTTCCATTCAATAAATTTTGGTCACATCTATCACATACTTGGGTGAAACTATATGATTTCTAATATTCTTCTCAGTTTTAAAATCTCATAATTCTATGGGATCCCTGCCAGATAATCTCTTGGACCATGTGCAGATTGAACAAAATTCTGGATAGGAACCACACTAATGCCCAGTGATCTTCTGAATATCCATTTGATGTTTTCTTTGCCAGTCAGGAGATGGCAGGTCACCAAGATCATGCGGCAGGTCAGTTCAGAATGCACAGGATGTGCTTCCTGAGTCTGATTCTCAACCAGTAGACCAGTGACATGAGATTTGGCTGTGAAAATTAACTTGCCTCAGCATTGCAGAGGCAAGGAAGTAAAAAGTTTGCCCTCATGTACACTAAGATTGAAAAACATGTTTCAGTGCGAGTCTTAACCAGATTCTCACTGCAATGTATCCTAATGGGACTTTCTAATTTGATATAGAAATGTTATGGCATGGGCCAAAGTGCTGGGTAATTTCTGAAAGATAGACCTAATGTATCATCACATCAAAAATGATCCTAAGACTGAACACTTATTCAAACGTTTGAAAATTTTATAACCAACCACAAGTCTCAGAAGACATTTTCTTCCTTTTAAGGACACTCACAGTGATCCCTCAAGAGGGAACTTTCATGGTGTACCACTCATTAGGTTTGGTGATCAGTCACTGTTACACTAAATCTTAAAATGAGTTGTCATATACTATGTTCTGTGTGTGGTTAAGTTTTACAATGTGTCTGTTGGGACATTTTGTTAACTCCTAACAGGCAATTTATTTGTGGTATAGCTGTAGCTCTAACATCTATTTTAATCATTAGACCGTCTCTTGTTTCTGAAATTTTGCTATCATTTGTCTATGTCCACACCCTATTTCATTTATTCTCTTACTAATTACCATATGGAACCAAGGAAGGAAATCAGCATTACCACTTTACAAGTTCATATCTGTAATCTAGTTGAATAGAGAGATTATGTTTAAAAATTGAGATCTTATTTTTTTTTTTAATGAGGCTGGCCACCACCTTCAGAAAAATTCTCCATTCCAATTAACCTATAAGAGACAAATTGTTAATTCCCATTTAATAATCTTATTTTCCTAAGGTATTTTTGTTTTTTGTTTTTTATTTTTTGAGACAGTCTCACTCCGTCGCATAGGCTGAAGTGCAGTGGCGTGATCTCAGCTCACTGCAACCTCCGTCTCCCGGGTTCAAGTGACTCTTATACCTCAGCCTTCCGACTAGCTGGAATTACAGGCATGCACCACCACACCCAGCTAATTTTTGTATTTTTAATAGAGACAAGGTTTCACCATGTTGGCCAGGCTGGTCTCGAACTGCTGACCTCTAGTGATACATCCACCTCTACCTCACGAAGTGCTGGGATTATAGGCATGAGCCTCTGTGCCCAGCCGTATTTTCCTGTTTGACAGAAAATTTCTGATTTTGTAACTGCCTGAAATACAGTTGCTCCCTGTGGAGGAGGAAAAAGCAACTATGTCAAGGGAATAAAGACTCATAGAGAGAAGCAAGTGTGAGTGACAATATTGTGGAAAAAGAATGA
>NW_012110341.1:156994-158779 GCF_000951045.1 Mandrillus leucophaeus | reverse complement strand
TGTTTTTTGTTTTTTATTTTTTGAGACAGTCTCACTCCGTCGCATAGGCTGAAGTACAGTGGCGTGATCTCAGCTCACTGCAACCTCCGTCTCCCAGGTTCAAGTGACTCTTATACCTCAGCCTTCCGACTAGCTGGAATTACAGGCACGCACCACCACACCCAGCTAATTTTTGTATTTTTAATAGAGACAAGGTTTCACCATGTTGGCCAGGCTGGTCTCGAACTGCTGACCTCTAGTGATACATCCACCTCTACCTCACGAAGTGCTGGGATTATAGGCATGAGCCTCTGTGCCCAGCCATATTTTCCTGTTTGACAGAAAATTTCTGATTTTGTAACTGCCTGAAATACAGTTGCTCCCTGTGGAGGAGGAAAAAGCAACTATGTCAAGGGAATAAAGACTCATAGAGAGAAGCAAGTGTGAGTGACAATATTGTGGAAAAAGAATGATTTGGTCCAGTAGCATTAAACCCAGCAGGAGGAAGAGTAGTTGCTGAATAACAACTACATTTAGATTCTTTAGTTGAGAAATTTAGACTTATTATGAACTTACTGGAAACAATTTTAGTTGAAATTTTCCATTGTAAAATAATACATGTTCATTGGAAAAACTGAAACAAAGGTTAAAGTTCCCTAGGGACTTTATTTCATGGAATTTTGCCTAACTAACATTCTTTCCCTTTCCCATAGCTCTTGGAAGTATCTAAGGTAGAGATATTAATAAAGTCATTTAATTTAAAAAGTAATAAGTAAGTTTTAATCAAATGCTAAGAATACAATTTGTATTCTTAGTGGTCCTGTGACCAAGCTATTAAATATCCATTCCTCTTCCCAACTGTCTTTGAAACTTGTTTCTTTCTTATGCTTATTTGTACCAAAAAAAACAAAAAAACAAAAAAATTGGAAAGTGGCTGCTCTCTCTGTTCAGACCACACGGTTTGCTCTTTTTCCAGAACATCATTCTATGGTCTGACTTTCAGCTCTCCCAAAGCCTACATTAGACCTATTTTTGACAAGGCTGCAGCAAGGGAGGGAATGACTGATTCTCCTGACCTGCCCTATCGGTATAGCGGATTATTTCATTTCTTTCCAGATTAGAGGGTATACATGAGTCTCATAACTTTTGTAGCTTACTTTAGTCATGGAAATGATTTTTCATATATTATTGTTTTTCTGGAAATTTCTACAGAGTTTTGGTGGTGAAGTTTTCTGCGGGTTTTTCTACTGACAACTTAGCCCAGAGTGATCTATTTGGGAAGTTTCTCAATTTTGTCTTAGTCTGTTTCCATTGCTATAAAGGAATACCTGGGAGTGCGTAATTTATAAAGAAAGAGATTTAATTAGCTGATAATTCTGTAGGCTGTACAAGAAGCATGGCACCAATATCTGCATTTGGCGAGGGCCTCAGGCTGCCCCCACTCGTGGAGGAAGGTGAAGGGGAGCAGGCATCACTTGGTGAAAGAAAGGGAGAGAGATGCCAGCATCTTTTTAACAATCCATTCTCAAAGGAACTAATAGAGCAAGAGCTCAGTCTTTACTTTGAGAAGGGCACCAGGCCATTCATGAAGGTTCTGCCCCCATGACTCAATACCTCCCACTAAGCCCCACCTCCAACATTGGACATCAAATTTCAACAAGAGATTTTTCAGTGAATAAATAGCTAAACTAGGTCAAATTTGAAAGAATATCATTTCGACTATATCATTTAGAAATAACAGCAATGCAGAAAAGAAGACAAACACAGATGCTAGAAGAATTTTGATAGGAAATACCAATTTAATAC
>NW_012110341.1:155307-156944 GCF_000951045.1 Mandrillus leucophaeus | reverse complement strand
CATTGCTATAAAGGAATACCTGGGAGTGCGTAATTTATAAAGAAAGAGATTTAATTAGCTGATAATTCTGTAGGCTGTACAAGAAGCATGGCACCAATATCTGCATTTGGCGAGGGCCTCAGGCTGCCCCCACTCGTGGAGGAAGGTGAAGGGGAGCAGGCATCACTTGGTGAAAGAAAGGGAGAGAGATGCCAGCATCTTTTTAACAATCCATTCTCAAAGGAACTAATAGAGCAAGAGCTCAGTCTTTACTTTGAGAAGGGCACCAGGCCATTCATGAAGGTTCTGCCCCCATGACTCAATACCTCCCACTAGGCCCCACCTCCAACATTGGACATCAAATTTCAACAAGAGATTTTTCAGTGAATAAATAGCTAAACTAGGTCAAATTTGAAAGAATATCATTTCGACTATATCATTTAGAAATAACAGCAATGCAGAAAAGAAGACAAACACAGATGCTAGAAGAATTTTGATAGGAAATACCAATTTAATACACTGCCTTTCGTTCATTCCTCCTCCGAGAATGTAAATGAATTATTTCATTTTGAACTTTAATTTTAGATAAGTATCCTTAA
Organism: Mandrillus leucophaeus; assembly: GCF_000951045.1. Taxonomy (NCBI): domain Eukaryota; kingdom Metazoa; phylum Chordata; class Mammalia; order Primates; family Cercopithecidae; genus Mandrillus; species Mandrillus leucophaeus. Next base: position 156,366 of record NW_012110341.1, on the reverse strand, counting down.
AAACAGTTCAGAAAATAAAAAGTTTTATAGGAGTTAAATGTTACTTTTTAAGTTAAAAAATATCACTTAAATTTCTAATGATACTGTGAACGGAGACAGTTCATATCCTGATTCTTCCGTTTCAAGTTATGTAGTACCTTGATGAAACTACTCCATCATTAAATATCAGTTTCCTTCCTCATAAATGAAATATACTATTAGTATTTGTATTATAAAGCTGTTTTGACAATGAAATACAATAATTTGTGTAAGATTGTAAGATGCTTAACATATGCACTGGGAGCTAAGTCCTCAAGAAATGTTGTCTTGTTATTTTTAGTATCATTGTCAAGTAAATGCTGACTTGATATTGGGCTATGTTCCTATGACAAAATAGGTAATAAACAGATGAAAGAATGATATTAATAAATCGAATAGGAAGAAGATGAAGGAATGCAAGTATGTAGGCAAACTAATTAGATTAAAATTATAATGATATTACTTGTGAGAGAGAAATGGCAGGCAATTTTATACACTAAGAATAAAAAAAGGTTATTGAAATTCATATGTAAAGGTAAAAGACACCAAATTAATCTGTGCTTCCAAGAAAAAGCAAACTAAATCTTATAAAGAATTATATAATATGACATTGAATCCTCTTTTCCACCCCAACTTTATTTAAGGCCTTTCCTGTCAATAAATAGCAGTTAAACCTGTTTGCCCCATTTCTGCTCCTTTCTAAGTACATTTTTTTGAGGGGTAAAAAGGTTATATGGAGGGAATTTATATAAAATAAACCTTTATCTTTTTCTAGAATTAATAATTGGAGACACACGACCGGGCATGGTGGCTCATGCCTGCAATCCTAGCATTTTGGGAGGCCAAGGCGGGTGGATCACAAGGTAGGAGTTCGAGACCAGCCTGGCCAACATGATGAACCTGTCTTTACCAAAAATAAATAAAAAAATTAGCCAGGCACACACCTGTAATCTCAGCTACTTGGGAGGCTGAGGCAGGAGAATTGCTTGAACCTGGGAGGTGGAGGTTGCAGTGAGCCAAGATCACACCACTGCACTCCAG
>NW_012110341.1:152800-155257 GCF_000951045.1 Mandrillus leucophaeus | reverse complement strand
GGCGACAGAGCAAGACACCATCTCAAAAAAAAAAAAAAAAAAAAAAAAGGAGACATACAAGAACATTACCTCAGCAGTAGAAGGAAGAGAACAGCAGTCTTTGAAATGAGGAAATATTTGCAGTACTCTTGAAATATTACTAATATATTCCACTTGAGATTGATATAGATATAGATATAGATATATAGATATATAATGCAAGTGAAAACCAAAGCTCTACATGTGAAACATAATGTCTTCTTATTATATAAGATACTGATCATAAGCACCGGCACCTAATAATCCCTTAAGAAGTGTACTGCCAAGAGTCTTATTGACACTCTGCCCAAGAAGTAGGGATGGATCCTAAACTACTTGAGTCCTCTTCTACTCATCAGTTGTTAATTTCATAGGAAATATATGACCTAATCACTCAGAAACATACTTCCAATTCACTTTTTACTTCTTTTTATTATGCAATTGTAATAGCCGTGAATAAATGGACTGTTTTAAAATAATACACTACATATAAGTTTCTACTACCCATGACATTCAAATATCTGTAACTTCTTTACCCTGAGGCGTTGCTCTTCCCTTCAGGGCTCATCTAGCATGGTCTGACTATCCATAACTCATCTATTATGAGTACACAATGCTCACTCTTTATCAGATACCTTCCAAAAATGTTTCCAGTGATTCCTGGGGAAATGCACACATCCTGCAAGCATGTCTGCTTTGTACTTGTATTCTGTTGTTCCTTCCCTCAACTCCTCTGATGACCAGTTTTTATCAGACTGTAATTATTTCCCCATGCTACAACTTCTGTGTCTTCATTATTTCAACCGTAAGTACAGCTCAAAGCAGACTCTAACATTGAACACATTTTTGTGGTTTTTTTTTTTTTTTCCCCTAAAAGACTGAGAAAAACTTAAGGAATTAAAAAGTCTACAAGAATAATGTTTTAAGCCAATAAGCACAACAGTAGTCTAAAACAAGGCTTTATTATAACAAGCAAACTTTCTTGAGAGAAAAAAAAAAGATCTGTGAGTTCCAAGGAGTCAGAGTTTACATTATAAATAATAAAGCAAGAAAGAATGCAGAATTTGATTTCAGAATAGTTTTTCCACCACTCAGAAAGAAGATGAAATTTTAACTAGTTGGTAAGTAAGAGATGATACCAGAGATTTTATGGGATTCCATGCTGCCTAAGCCCTTCAGAAAGTCCTGATTCTCAGTCTCTCTATGGGCTGCAGCATGGGAAGAGGAAAGTCATCAGAAACACTAGACAAAAAATGCAAGAAAGGACTTGCGGGGATGTGTGTGCTATAGAAAGTTAGGAGGTGTAGGAGGGTAGGGCGGAAAAAAAAAAAACCTTCTAGAACAAACATGGTTCCCTGGCTTTAGATTACCCATGGCCAAGAAGTCTAAAGCAATGTAACTCAAGTGCAGTCCACCCATCAGCAACTTACATGAGCTGTTTTATTTTTTAACTAGTTAATTATTATAATGTGTCAGAATACAGATCAATGCACCAGTTAATTTGTGAAAAAAAGTCTTGCTATCAGGTAAAGTAAACGGTGCAGTAAGTGCTGTACTTAATTTACATTCTGGCACAAGTTTCTTGGTCCGAGGGCAGCACTGAATTAAACTGTTTAAGAAAATTGGACAGAAGAACATGAGTGAAGGCTTGTACCAGCTATTAAACTAAGCATAAAAGCCATCATAATTAAAACAGTATAGTACTGACACAAAAACAATCAAATAGAACTATGGAAAACAATAGAGAACATATAATCAGATCCATTTGGAATAGGTATTTAAAGTAGCATTTTGGATAATTCTGAAAAAAATAATATTATTTGTTTTGACAATTGGCTGTCTATTTTGGCAGAAAAAAATGTTAGATCCGTTATTTCCATCATAACAAAAATTGAATTTCATTTAAAATAACCAAAATTTTGTTTCAATGACAATATAAGAAATTTTTAAAAAATAAATAAATAATTACTAAATGCAGTCATTCATTACATAATAGTGTTTAAGTCAATGATGGAATACATATATGACAATGATCTCATAAGATTATAAAACTTTATTTTTACTGTACCTTTTCTATGTTTTCATATGTTTAAATACATAAAAACTTACCCTGTGTTACAGTTGCCTCCAGTATTTGGTACAGCAACATGCTATACAGGCTTTAGCCTAGAAGCAATAGGCTATACCATCCAGGTTTGTGTAAGTACACGGTATGATGTTTGCACAATTACAAAATCACCTAACAACACATTTCTCAGAATGTATTCCCACCATTAAGTGATGCATGGCTGTTACTTTGTTTTTAAAGAAAAGAAAATAAAGTATTGGTGAGGATGTTGAGAAACTGAAACCCTTGTGTATTGCCAGTGGGAATGAAAAATAGTACAGCCACTGTGAAAAACAGCGTAGATTACCATCTGATCAGAAATTTTACTTCTG
>NW_012110341.1:133470-152750 GCF_000951045.1 Mandrillus leucophaeus | reverse complement strand
TTTTTTTTTTTTTTCCCCTAAAAGACTGAGAAAAACTTAAGGAATTAAAAAGTCTACAAGAATAATGTTTTAAGCCAATAAGCACAACAGTAGTCTAAAACAAGGCTTTATTATAACAAGCAAACTTTCTTGAGAGAAAAAAAAAAGATCTGTGAGTTCCAAGGAGTCAGAGTTTACATTATAAATAATAAAGCAAGAAAGAATGCAGAATTTGATTTCAGAATAGTTTTTCCACCACTCAGAAAGAAGATGAAATTTTAACTAGTTGGTAAGTAAGAGATGATACCAGAGATTTTATGGGATTCCATGCTGCCTAAGCCCTTCAGAAAGTCCTGATTCTCAGTCTCTCTATGGGCTGCAGCATGGGAAGAGGAAAGTCATCAGAAACACTAGACAAAAAATGCAAGAAAGGACTTGCGGGGATGTGTGTGCTATAGAAAGTTAGGAGGTGTAGGAGGGTAGGGCGGAAAAAAAAAAAACCTTCTAGAACAAACATGGTTCCCTGGCTTTAGATTACCCATGGCCAAGAAGTCTAAAGCAATGTAACTCAAGTGCAGTCCACCCATCAGCAACTTACATGAGCTGTTTTATTTTTTAACTAGTTAATTATTATAATGTGTCAGAATACAGATCAATGCACCAGTTAATTTGTGAAAAAAAGTCTTGCTATCAGGTAAAGTAAACGGTGCAGTAAGTGCTGTACTTAATTTACATTCTGGCACAAGTTTCTTGGTCCGAGGGCAGCACTGAATTAAACTGTTTAAGAAAATTGGACAGAAGAACATGAGTGAAGGCTTGTACCAGCTATTAAACTAAGCATAAAAGCCATCATAATTAAAACAGTATAGTACTGACACAAAAACAATCAAATAGAACTATGGAAAACAATAGAGAACATATAATCAGATCCATTTGGAATAGGTATTTAAAGTAGCATTTTGGATAATTCTGAAAAAAATAATATTATTTGTTTTGACAATTGGCTGTCTATTTTGGCAGAAAAAAATGTTAGATCCGTTATTTCCATCATAACAAAAATTGAATTTCATTTAAAATAACCAAAATTTTGTTTCAATGACAATATAAGAAATTTTTAAAAAATAAATAAATAATTACTAAATGCAGTCATTCATTACATAATAGTGTTTAAGTCAATGATGGAATACATATATGACAATGATCTCATAAGATTATAAAACTTTATTTTTACTGTACCTTTTCTATGTTTTCATATGTTTAAATACATAAAAACTTACCCTGTGTTACAGTTGCCTCCAGTATTTGGTACAGCAACATGCTATACAGGCTTTAGCCTAGAAGCAATAGGCTATACCATCCAGGTTTGTGTAAGTACACGGTATGATGTTTGCACAATTACAAAATCACCTAACAACACATTTCTCAGAATGTATTCCCACCATTAAGTGATGCATGGCTGTTACTTTGTTTTTAAAGAAAAGAAAATAAAGTATTGGTGAGGATGTTGAGAAACTGAAACCCTTGTGTATTGCCAGTGGGAATGAAAAATAGTACAGCCACTGTGAAAAACAGCGTAGATTACCATCTGATCAGAAATTTTACTTCTGAGTATATGCTTGATCATTGAATAATGCAGTGGTTAGGAGTGCTGACCCCTGTGCAGTCGAAAATCTGCAAATAACTTTCAACTCCCTCAAAACTTAGCTACACATACCCACTGTTGACTGGAATCTTTACTGATAGCAGCCATTTAACACATATTTTGTATGTTGTATGTATTATATACTATGTTCTTAAAGAAAGCTAGAGGAAAGAAAATTTTATTAAAATAAGAAAGAACATGTATGTAGTATTCATTAAATGGAAATGCAGTATCAAAAGTCTTAATCTTTGTCATCTTCATGTTGAGTAGGCTAAGGAGGAGGACAAAGATGAAGGGCTGGTCCTGCTGTCTCTGGGAGAAGATGAGGAAGTGGAAGGGGAGGCAGGAGAGACAGGAACAGTCAGTGTAAGTTTTATTGAAAAATGTCTGCATGTAAGTGGACTCATGCAGTTCAAATCCATGTTGTTCAAGGGCCAACTGTGTGAGCAAAAGAATTGAAAGCCAGGACACAAACAGATATTTGTACACCAATGTTCATAGCAGCATTATGTACAGTATCCAAAAGATTATCACAATCCAAATGTTCTTCACAGGATGAATGGTTAAATAAAATGTGGCTTATCATACAATGGACTATTATTCAGCCTTTAAAAAGAATGAAATTCTGATTGCTTCAACATGAATAAACATTGAAGACATTATGCTAAGTAAAATAAGCCAGACACAAAAGGACAAATATTGTCTGATTCTACTAATAATACATACCTAGAATAGTTATATCCATAGAGGCAGAAAGTAGAATAGTGGTTACCAGGATCTGGGGAGGGCAGAATGGAAAGTTGTTGCTTAATGGGAACAGTTTTAGTTTAGGATGATAAAAAAGTTCTGAAGAGGAATAGAAATGATGGTTGCAAAACAATGTGAATGCACTTAATACCATTGAATTGTACACATCCAAATGACTTGCATAATAAATTTCGTGTTATGTATATTTCACCATAATAGACAAAAGAAAGAAAATATAAGATTAACACTTTTAAAAAGTGAAGAAATTCTATTAAATAAAACACAAATCTAGAATTTACAACGCAGTGATTTTATTCACAGTGTTGAGTGTATCAATAATTATTTCCTTTTTAGAGCTGAGTAGTATGCCATGCTATGAATGTACCAAAATTTGTTCTTACACGTGTTGAAAGACATTTGCATTGTTTACAGTCTGTGTGATTATAATAGAGTGATTACAAGCATTGACATCTAATTTTTTTGTGTGATCAACATTTTTCACTCCCTAAGGTCTCTCTAATCCCAGGAGAGAGGTTTCTGGGGCTTATGATAAACATCTGCCCTGCATGTCTCTAGAGAGGCCATTTGGCCAAGGCTTAACTACAGCTGATCTTGGTAAAATGTTCTGAGATACGCCTGGAATATGAGAGCGTGGGAGGCTTTGAAGAGCAGCTACAAGACCATTTTCCACCCCCTTACCTGTCTTCCAAGGAGGTTGCCATGAGACGGTTACTCATCACTTCATGGGTTTTGAAGAGGCCTGAGGCTTTCTGCCTTGCTGTCATTTGGGCACAACTGCAAAGTATAAAACTGCTTATCTGCAATATGCAATTGGATCCTCAGCAGCAGGTTCCTCCTACTACTGATGATACATCATCACATTATTCGCTATTTCTGTTTCAGTGTTATTCTTTGAGATAAGGGGCGTGGGTATCTGGCATTTTTGCTCATTTTCTTTTGCTAAGTAATAAACGATCTAAATATAACATAAGCTTTTTTTTTTTTTTCTAACCAGTCAAATGTGTCAGGCTTTGATTGCCAGAACTTTGGCTTGTTTTCATTTTCAGCAATTATGAATAGAGCTGCTGTTTATATTCATGTACTTATCCTTCTGTGAACATAAATTTTATTTTTCTAAAGGAAATTCCCAGGAATAGTATTGTTGAGGCATATGGGAAGTGTAAACAAGAGAGTGCCCAACAGCAATGTAGGAGCGTGGTAGTCACTGCACATTCTCACCAGCCTTTTCATATTATCATGAATTTTTAAATTGAGTTGTTTGTTTTCTTTTTATTGAGATACAAGAGTGCTTTATATATTCTGGATACAAGTTCTGTGTTAGACATGTGGTTTGAAAATATTTTCTCCAATTTTGAAGTTTGTCTTTTCATTTTCCTAACAGTGTCTTTTGAAAAGCAAAAGTTTTACATTTTGACAAAATCTAACTGATCTGTTTTTAAATTATTAGTTGTGCTTTTGCTTTTGCTATTATCTCTAAGAACTCTTAGACTAACACCAAGTTGTAAAGGTTTTTTGTTTTTTGAGATAGGGTCTCAATTTGTTGCCTAGGCTGAAGTGGGGTGGTACAATCAAAGCTCTTTCCAGACTTGACGTCTTGGGCAAAATATATCCTCCCACCTCAGCCCCCCAAGTAGCTGGGACTACCAGTGCATGCCACCACACCCAGATAATTTTTAAAAATTTTGTAGAGATGGATTTTCACTATGTTACCCAGGCTGGTCTTGAACTCCTGGGCTCAAGCAGTCCTCACACATTGGCCTGCCAAAGTGCTAGGATTACAGACATGAGCCACCACCCCTGGCTGATTTTTTCCAAAAGTTCCATGGCTTTTCATTTCATATTTACATCATAATGTTTTTTGAGTTAAATTTTGGATAAAGTGAAGTATAGGTCAGGTTGTTGTTGTTGTTGTTGTTCTGTTTGTGCTTTTGTTTGTTTGTCGAGATGGAGTCTTACTCTCTTGCTTAGGCTGGAGTGCAGTGGTGTGATCTAGGCTCAGTGCAACTTCTGCCTCTCAGGTTCAAGTGGTCTTCCTGCCTCAGCCTCCTGAGTAGCTGGGATTATAGTCATGTGTCACTACACCCGGCTAATATTTTTGTATTTTTTTAGCAGAGTTGGGGGTTTACCATGTTGTCCAGGCTAGTCTCAAACTCCAGGTCAGGTTGTTTTAACTGTATATAAATGTTCAAGTTTTCCAACATCGTTTGTTGGAAAGACTATCTTTTCTCCATCGGATTATTTTGCACATTGTCAAAATTCACTTGGCCATATATTTCTGGACTATCTTCTGCTTTACTAATCAACTGGTCTCTTTCTCTGTACCACATTGTCTTGATAACAGTAGCTTTACAGTAAATTTTAAATTTAGGTAGGGTGATTCCTCCAACTTTATTCTTCTTTTTCAAAACCCTTTCACCTATGATAGTTCCTTTGAATTTCCATATTAATCTTTAAATTGGCTTGTCTATATCTATAAAATTCCGCTGGTATTTTATTTGGAATTTCAATAAATCTAAATTTGGGAAGAACTGGCATTTTACTGTGTTGAGTCTTTCAATCTATGAACATCATATGTCTCAATTTATTTGATATCTTTTAATCAGCATTTGTTGTTTTCTGCACACAGATTCTGCACATTTTGCCAGATTTATACCAAATTTTTGAAGTGTTGTAAATGGTATTTCTGTTTAAACTTTCAGTTATAGTTACATTCATATTGTGCAGAAATAAAATTGTTTTGTTTTATGTTGATCTTGTATCCTGTTGATGCAGGGCAGGTGAGCCCCAAAATTGGGGCTTAGCCCAGGCGGGTTCTTGGCTTTGCTTAGGAGATAATTCAAGAGTGAGCTAGTGGTGAAAGAAAGCCTGTTTATTGAAGTATCAGTGTACCGCAGAGTGACAGCTCCTTTTGGAGCAGCACTAACCCAGAGCCTGAGCAACCACAGTAGCAGCATATAGACTATGGGCTAGCAGTATTTATACCCACTTTTAATTACTTGATAAAGGAGTGGGTTGCTCAGAATGCTCTAGAAAAGAAGCAGTAACTTCTGGGTGATGCTGGGCATTTGTAAACTGTCAGGGCAGTGGTGGGAGTGTCTTATGCTGATGAGCAGTGGGGACACCTAGAGGTTGGTTCTGTTGTCATCTACTGGTTCCTGCTGGTTTCTTCACTTCATCCTGTTGAGACCAGGAATAAGTTCTGCTGGTCTCCTACCTCACTGTAACCTTGCTACACTCCATTGGATTGAGGAGTCTTTTATGGATTTCTTGAGATTTCTATTTAGATGATCATATCACTTGTAAATAGGGACAGTTATATTTCTTCATTTTAAGTTTTTATTTCTTATATTTTAAAATTGTTATTGTAGTAGTTAGAATTTCTAGCACAAGATTGAATGGGAGAAGTTAGAGTGAATGTCCTTGCCTTGTTTCCAATCTTAAGAGAAAAGCCTATATTCTTTTATCATTAAGTATGATGTTAGTCGCAGGTTTTTCTTAGATGTTCTTCAACAGGTTGAGGATGTTCCTTACTATTCCTACTTTGCTGAGAGTTTTTATCATGAATGAAAACTGAATTTTACCATATTTTTTCTGAAAAAAAAAAGAAATAATTGTAACATTTTTCATTAGACTATTAATACAGATTTCATTGATGCCTAAATATTGACCAGCCTTATACCCCCAGAATAAATACCATTTGGTTGTGGTACAGACATACATACATACATGCTAATATATGATTTTTGTATTTTTTTATCCTCTTCCTCCTCTCCTCCACCTTTCCCCCCCTTCTTCCCCTCCTCCCCCTCCTCTCCCCCCTCTCCTTCCTCTCCTTCCTCCCTTCTTTGTCTTCATTTTTATACTACCTTTGGCTTTGATATCAGTGTAATGCTGGCCTCATAAAATGAATTGGAAAATGTTACCTGTTCTGTTTTTGGAGGAGATTTTGTAGAATTGCGTTACTTCTAAATGTTTGCTAGAAACTAACAATGACATCATCACCAAAGATGACATTTTTGAGAAGGTTTAAATTATGAATCCAGTCCCTTCATGGTTTTAAAAACATTCATAGTACATATTTCTTCTTAATTGAATTTTGGTAATCTGTATCTTTAAAGTATTTGGTTCTTTTAATTTAATAAGTAAAATTATGGCCATAAAATTGTCCTAGTTTTCTCTCACTATCCTCTTAATGCCTATGATGCTATGGTGATAATTCCCTATTTCATTCATAATATTGTACTTTGACTTTCTCCTTTTATTTCTTTGACAATCTTGCTAGAGTTTTATCAATTTTAGTGGCATTTAACAGACCTTTCAGTTTTATTGCTGCAATAATAAGTTACAGTCTTAGTTGTTTAAAATAATACACATTTATTATCTTACAGTTCTGCAGTCTAGAAGTCTAGTCACACTGGACTAAATCAAGGTATCAGCAAGGCTGTGTTCCTTCCTAGAGACTGTAGGGGAGAATCTATTTCCTTTTTTCACTTTTGTGAGCTCCTTGGCTCTTGGCCTCTTTCCTCCATCATCCAAACTAGCAATGGTTGGTTGAGTTCATCTCACAACTCATCACGCTGACCTACTCTTCTGCCTCTCTCTTTCACCTGTGATGACTATGGATCTATCCAGATAATTCAGGATGATCTCCCCATCTTGAGGTCCTTAACTTAATTACATCTGCAAATCCCTTTTTGCCATGTAAGGTAACATATTCACAGGTCCTGAGGATGACAATCTGGGTATCTTTGGAGTCATTATTCTGCCTACTAAAGTATCTACAGATATTTAATATTATATTAAGAGGCTTTGTTTACCTTCTATGGAGAATGTTTATATTTTTGTTTTATCAGGCAATCAACATGCTTAAGATCAGTTGATAATTCCATCTAGCATTCTATTGTCTGTGGTTCCAATGTCAGTTCAATTTTTAAAGCTTTTGCTGTGTTATTCCAATGTGTCCAATGTTAGTGGTTATTAGTCTCTGACCTGAGAAGTGGTCTGTTCCTTCGATTAGACTGATTACATTCAGATCCACATAAGCATGATTTGGAGTTGATACCAGGAGTTCACAATCAACATTGCAGTGTCATTTTCCCCAGCACTTCCTTCTCCCTCATCTTCATATTTCTGATGGTTCCCTGGCCAGATCTCCAGCCAAAAAGCTGGGGCTTTAGTTACCTGGTTCTGCTAAGGATTTTCACAACTGATGCCGAGTGGCAGTGTAATTGCCCAATGGGATTATCTTGTCTGCTCCACAGAAAAGCTGCTCTACTAAGACAGTGTTATTGCAATAGAGAAAGAGTTTAATAAACACAGAGCTAGCTAAACAAGAGACCAGAGTTTTATTACTCAAGTCAGCCGCCCTGAAAATTTGGAGGCTTAGATTTTTTTTTTTTTTTTTCTTTTTCGAGACCGAGTCTCGCTCTGTCGCCCAGGCTGGAGTGCAGTGGCGCGATCTGCCTCCCCTTCCTGAGTAGCTGGGACTACAGGCGCATGCCACCACACCTGGCAATTTTTTTGTGATTTTTAGTAGAGACGGGTTTCACCGTGTTAGCCAGGATGGTCTCAATCTCCTGATCCCGTGATCCGCCCGCCTCAGCCTCTGAAAGTGTTAGGATTACAGACATGAGCCGCTGCGCCTAGCTGGAGGCTTGGATTTTTTAAGGATAGTTTAGCAGGTATGGGGCTAGGGGATGGGAAATGCTGATTAGTTGGGTGAGGGATGAAATTATAGGGTGTCAAAGCTTATCTTCTTGCGTGGAGCCAGTTCCTGGGTGGGGGCCATGAGACCAGATGAGTTGGTTTACCAGTCTGGGTGGCACCACCTGGTCCATCAGAAGGCAAGGCCTAAAAAACATACCTCAAAAATCAACCTTAAGTTTTACAATAGTGACGTTATTCACAGGAACAATCAGAGAGGTTAGGAATCTTGTGGCCTCTGGCTGCATGATTCCTGAGAAATAATTTCTAATCTTATGGCTACTTTGTTAGTTTTACAAAGGAAGTCTGATCTCCAAGCAAGGAGAGGTTTTGTTCAGGAAGGAACTGTTATCATCTCTGTTCCAAAGTTAGGCCATGAACTAAATTTCTCCCATAATTAGCTTGGTATATACCCAAGAATGAGCAAGGGCAGCTTGGGGGTTAGAAGCAAGATAGAGTCACTTAGGTCAGATTTATTTCACTGTCATAATTTTTGTAAAGACAATTTCTCTAGGAACGCACAAGAGAAATAAAAGTAATACAGGTTCATCTCACCCTCTTGGGGCCACAGATTTATTATCATTACTAGGTTTCAGGCTGCCTTGACAAAAAGTCTACTGGAAAAAATACAGTACACCAAATAATATGAATAGGATATGAATAGACTATAAAGAATGCCAATTGCATATAAATGTAATAATATGAAATTTCTCAGTGCTACTGAAGTTGAAAATAAAAATATAGAAGAAATATAAATATCATACAAACCCATCAGGCAATTACACTGCCACTCGGCCTCAGTTGTGAAAGTCCTTAGCAAAACCAGGTAACAAAGGCTTTTTGGCTGAAGAACTGGCCAGGGAACTATCAGAAATAGGAAGATGAGGGAGAAGAAAGTGCTGGGGAAAACAAGATGAGAGTGAGTGAGATGTAAGCGCAGTTCAAATTTGGAAGCAGAATCAGAAATTTTAAACTACCCTGTGGACCATGCTTACAGATAACATCCTTAAAAGCATGAAGAGTTTGGCCCTGTTGGGATGCTTAGGAGGTAGGAGTTAGCATTTGCTTTATGATGTGGTAAAAGGATTGAAAGTGTTTGGATTGGCTAGCAGCCAAAATTTGTATATTTTAATTTTTGAGTAGTTTCTTATAAAAATGGGATTATGTATCTAGGAGTCCAAAAAATCAGTCTTGAAGTTTTAAAATACTTAAAACTACTTAAAATACTTAAAACTAAAAATACTTAATACTTAACATACTTAAAAACCTTAAACAACTTAAAACCAATAATGAAAATGTTATTTTCATTAATTATCCTTGTGTTTTACATTTGATTAACAAATTGCTTCTGAATGTAGACCATTTTTATATAGCATCTGAAAGATATGTTTTTATCTCCTAACTTATTTTCTTACCTTCTAAAACAGGTCTCTCTTGTTTCTCTCCGGTATTACATTCATTTCTCTGTCATAATCTCTGTATCCCAGCTCTCCTTATCCATAAAATGAGGACAATTATAATAACATTTACCTTATTGTGTTGTTAACATGATTAAATAAAATGACATGTGTCAAGCATAAAATGTGTCTTGCACATAGTAACTGTTCACTAAATATTTGTTATAGCTACTTATGTGATCATCTTGTCTTAATTCACACAACTACTACTACCACTATTAATCATTATTGTAATCAAGTATTGGTTAGATTGACTTAAAGACTATCACATGAAGGCAATCTGCTAAATGTGAGTGTGTTTGTGTGTATGTGTGTGTGCACGTGCTATTGAATCCACTCAAAAGCTATAGATGATATCCACTATTGTTAAGTTCCATTTATATTGGAGGAAACTGAGATACAGAGAGAACAAATAGCTGGTCCATGATCACAATTTTGGCAAATGCTAAAACTGGAAAAATGTTTGTAGTCTTATGTTACTTTATCTTCCAAAAAGTTGGACTTGTGTCTTGAAGAGTGAGTTGGGATTAAAGTAATTAGGTTAATCAGAAATCTTTACAAATCTATTTCAGCAACATTTACTTGAAAAAGAAGAAATAGTAAGTTGGAGCAAAGTAACTTCTCTAGCTTGTGAGGAAATGAGGCAGCATTTTAAATATTGCTACAACACAGTCTAAAGCTTAGCACAGTTTTCTTCTATTGCTATTTCTTCTTTGAGATGTGATATCAGAGGAGCAAGACTTTTCTTTTAAGTGTAAATATTCTAGGGAACATTTTCTTACCTATTGTAAAATGCAATTTCTTGTTATATTCTGTGATGGTCTCTGCTATCATCCTTATCTTCTTATTCACTGTGAAATGAATACAATGTTATTTCTGAAAAAGCTGAAATGTAAAATGCTTAGTGTTTTGCTGTATGGTGACCCCTTAATATCAGTATAGTAAAGTGAGATCTAAAGCCTTACTATATTATACAAGGGAAACAGAACAACAAACTGATATTTATATAGATTAGATTCACTTTCAGTTTACAGGTTATTTCTTCAAGCTATATTTATGTTAGTACTCCAAACAAAGTGTTTTTATTTTCTGGAAAAAATACCAGAACTCTTCTAGCATGTGAATTAAACATAACTGCAAAATACTAAATGAGAAAATAAATTTAAATTACATGAGTTTCTAAAAATGGCTTATCCTTTTCAGATGTTTGGCTGGCAGTTTTTAGACAATTATCTGGGGAAAGTGGGGATGTTAACTGCTTTCATTATTCTCTAAACTGCAGAATGGAAGTTAGGAGTGATAGAAGATTTCACTTTCTGACGGTCAGTTAAAAAAATAATTATTGAAACAATTACCTCAAAAAAAAAAAAGATTATGAATTTAGACTAAGATCTCTGATGGAGAATGTGGTAACTTAATTTTGTTCCACAGTAGGCAATCTGAAAATCAAAGCCAATATTATGTTCTATTGATAAATGAAACCCTTTTTGAAATTAGAATTTTCAGTATTTTACTGTCATTTGTCAATCCAGTACGTGCATTTTCATGTAGAAGATCAAAAGAAATGCATGTATTCTTGCTAGAAAAATGGCCAATTAATATTCTTTATTATGTGGTATTATTTTAAAAGATATATTGCTGGACTCTGAGTCATTAAATGGTTTTTCTAAGATGATGGTGTTCTCCGGAATCCAGATTTTCTGGATGAGTGCCCTTTGGTAATGCAGTAGTTACTACCTTTTGCTGAAGGTTATAATTTATATAAGCCAAAAAATCATAGCCTTTCCTGGAATTGAAAAAGCTTTCCAAAGGCACTCATTGGAAATATTTTACTTACCATTATTTATGAAGCTAAAATTAACTATAAAAAGCACTTTTAATTTCAATTGTTGAAATGTCAAAAATCAAACAATTGGAAAACAAAATGACGATTTGTTTCATATAATTTGATCACATAATAATGCCTGTAGTAAAGGATCCAGCACAGTGCCTGTAGTATTTGATGTGTTAGTTCCCTTACTCTTCTCCCATCTTCTTTCTTTATTGGTTGGTATTTACATACATTGCAGATTTCCAATCAGCACTAAGAAACACCAAAAATGGTGATTTTTCCCATAATTTGTGGATTCAGCACTCAATGTAGATTCAAGTCCCCCCAGCACCTTTAATTTCTAATTTATTTCTCTCATCTCTCATTTTACTTGGCATTTTTTCCTCATTTTTTAAGGCATTCTCATTTTATTGGGCATATATTTTCTAGGATTTTTACATTTTTTTACATCATTACTCCATTATTTCTTCATTACTTTCCAATGACTAAAATTTCTAATTCTAACTTTTTAAAAATGTGAACTAGTAAATCTTTCAAAAAGAGACATATATGGTTTTACTCTCAGCCAATCTCATCTGATTATTGTGAGTTCTGCCAAATCCGAGGAATATAAAAGCAGATTAAATGAGAGTAGATCAAAAGGTCATTAAAGTATAATTTCAGTTGTCTTTCATTCTTATTGTGTTGAGGAAGTAAGGAAATAAGGCTATTTTTTTTTCCTATTCATCAATTCAACTTTCTTTGGTGCAAACAATATGAGAAAAAACTTGCTTGTTTCATATAAATGGATCTGTTTTATTTTGTAATCTATTACATAGAATTCGGCCTTCAGGTTTGTAAAGTAAAATGCCAAGGAATTTGAACTGCTCCAAAATACTTTTACTGTTATGTTAGTTGAGAATATTTTATGTAGGTGTTATTTAAAAAGGTTGAGGACAAGAACTTTGGAAGAACTTAAAAAAAAAAACAAAACCTAACCCATATTATACATCCATCCCTCAGTTTCCATGGGGGATTGGTTCCAGGACCCTCTGCAGATGCCAAAATCCACGGATGTTCAAGTCTCTTATATAAAACAGTGTAGTATTGGCATATAACCTATGCATATCTCCGTGTATACTTTAAGTTGTCTCAGGGTTACTTATAATAACTAATACACTGAAAATGCTATGTAAATAGTTATACTATATTTTTTAGGAAATAGTTACAAGAAAAATGTCTGTACATGTTCAATATAGAAGCAACCATGGATGCAGAACCCCAGGAGAAAGAGGGTCAACTGCATAGGTTTTCAAATAATGCACTATTAATATTTTACATACTATTCCAGTAGTTTCAAAGTGAATAATTCTGGAAAGGATGGATGAAGTAAATGTAATTTTTTTCTGCAAGAGTTTCTATTTTAGATAGCAGTGAACAAGTCTAAACCTCTCTCTCTTATATTTTGCTTTACCAAAGGTCTCCAGAAATCAGAAGTCTAGCCTTACTTCTAATTTGGCAAATACACAGCCATGAATCTACCCTTTGTATACATTAGATTGCCTTCCACCCAAATGTTATCTATTTCCAGCTACATGTATATTGAACATTTGCACACAGTGTTTTTATATTCTGGAAAAATATAAGAATGTTTTGAAAGCATACAATGGATATGTCTGCAAGACAGTAAACGAAGAAAAATTAAATTCAAGATCAGACTTTCTAAAAGCAATCTGTTCTTTACAAATGTTTGCATTATGTAATTCACACAAATAACTGGAATTGGAGGAGTTCTTAATTATTTAGTCTTGGAATAGCAAAGCAATATTTAGAACTCTTGCTTAAAAATTACTTTGTATTTCCAAGGCTAATTTCAAAATAAATGGAGAATGTAATTTTATTAATTTTACCTAGCTAGGTTTGTATAAATGGACTTCCTTTCCCTTTTCTCCACAGAAATTTTTATTTATTCTTTATATTTTCAGTGTAAGCATTATTTCTTCAGGAAAGCAACTTCCTGGTCTTGAACAGATCAATCTATCATAACATTTTTATCTTTCTTTTCTGTGAATTGTCACATCACAATTTTACTCATTCTTGTATTAGACAGCAAGCACCATGATAAAAGGAACCATCAGTGTTAATTTTTTAAAATTATTTTAAAATTATTAAATTTGTTGTAAAGACAGGGTCTTGCTGTGTTGCTAAGGCTAGTCTCAAACTCCTGGCCTCAAACAATGTTCCTACCTTGACCTCCCAGGTGTTGGGACTACAGGTGTGAGCCATGGCACCCCAGCCCTAATATTTATTAATTACTGTATTTTTCATGCCTGGCTTGAGAAGTACATAGTAGGAACTCACTTGTAGTTATTAATAAATGAGAAAAATGGAATAAAATACTGATATAAAAATCACATGGTTGGAATTTATACAGAAACATCTACTTAGAGTAACAGACATGTTTGGAGGGAACAAATATTAACAAATGTTTATTTAGCACTTATATGTGCCAGGCCCTAATGTAAGCCCTTTAATTATATGTATTCAATGTATAAACAAGAAAATTGTACACAGGAAAATTGTAACTCACTTAATGTCATGGAGCTAGTCAGATGAGGGTGCCCCAGGATTTAAACCTACATAATCTGTCTCCAGATTAGATGCTTTTAACTACTACCCTATTCTTGATTTTCAAACAAGAATATTGTATATATTTTCAAACAAGAATAGTGAAGTGGTTAAAAGCATATAATCTGGAGTCAGATGGGTAGTATATAGTTATAAAAGTTACCTAAAGATTGGTCATTTTAATCATTGTAAGAGCTAGAAGCCCTAGGGAAAATTTGACAGATTTTATTTTGTCAGCATTTAAAACTTGATATGAACAATATAACATAGACATTAAGTGAAAAGATAAGCTGCAGACACAGAGAAAATACCATGCATACAACACATATGGTGTTTAAAGTGTTTCGGGTTTTATATACAACATATTACAAATCAATAAAAAAATTTTGCTAGAAAAATAGGCAAATCTGAAATAGAAAATGAATATATTAAGAAATTCCCTGATTTCTATAAATAAACATATATATGCTCAACTGTATTAATAATCAAAGAAAAATTGATTATATTACAAAGATATCATTTTTCCTGACAGCCACATTGAGCCCATTTTGGCTTGCATTAATTTCACCTTCAAAAATCTGAAGTGGAGATAAATTGCAAAAGCTATGTGAACAATAATATTTATTGAAATACTGTTTTAAAAGCCCCTGCTGGCAATAACATAAATGCTATCAATATGAGAAACTGATAACAAAGTATGGTTCTGAGACATTAAGAAGCTTGCCTGAGGTTGTAAAGGATTGTGATATTCAATTACACATTCACTTGATTTTATAGGAATGAAATAAAAAGGCTTTGTGATTTAATGGGAAGAATATTAATTCTTATTTCAGTTGTAATACAGATTTTCTTTGAGATATTGACCAGCGTCTACTTCTAAAAACCTGTGATTTGATTTTTTTGTTGACATTTTGTAAACAGCCCTTATATATGATCTAATGCTCTTTCATAAATTAGTGTAACATATTAACCTGAAGAACTCCTTTATTGTTGAGGTAACAATTAATCCATTTTGTGATTTTTAGTTTTCCCTCCAGTGACCTAATTTAAACCATTTACATAATTACTCTTTTGATTTATTAACCAGATATTTCTCTATAATAGTCTATTATGCCAGATCTCATGTGTAACATACATGCTATATAAAAAGTTATATTACTATTTTTATTTGCTTCATTTTTCATTTGGTTAATTATTTTATTTATCATAAGGAATCCTTGAGATCACGTCAGAGAATCTGAAAACCAAAATCTACAGAAATATACACATGCTAGCCTCTATATCATAATCCTCAGGAAACAACTACCCTCCACAAAATTTGTGATTATAATTTAAATCTTTATTTTTTACCATGCTAACCTATCAGTTTTTTAAATATGTGTCCTTCATAGAGTCATTGTTGTAATGATGGAAATATTATATTTTTTAAGAAAATATTAGAAAATATCAATTTATAATCTCATTATACAAAGACAAGTAGTACTATTTGATATATTGTACTTTCTCTATGAAGTATTTCTTTATAGGTATTTTATCTTAAAAAGTTATAATTAGATTATAGCCATTATATTAAAAATGTGTATTGTGAGGATTAGAAGATGGCTAAATGGGAATAGCTCCAGTCTTCAGCTCCCAGGGAGACCAGTGCAGAAGATGGGTGATTTCTGCATTTCCAGCTGAGGTACCCAGCTCATCTCATTGGAACTGGTTGCACAGTGGGTGCAGCCCATGGAGGGTGAGCCGAAGCAGGTTGGGGCATCACCTCACCTGGGAAGTGCAAGGGGTCAGGTAACTCCCTCCCCTAGGCAAGGGAAGCTGTGAGGGCCTGTGCCTTGAGGAATGGTGCACTCTGGCCCATATGCTTTGCTTTTCCCATGGTGTTTGCACCTGCAGACCAGGAGATTCCCTTGGGTGCCTACACTACCAGGGCCCTAGATTTCAAACACAAAACTGGGCAGCTGTTTGGGCAGACGCTGAGCTAGCTGCAGAAGTTTTTCCTCATACCCCAGTGGTGCTTGGAATGCTAGCAAGACAGAACTGTTTACTCGCCTGGAAAGGGGTCTGAAGCCAGGGAGCCAAGTGGTCTAGCTCAGTGGATCCCACCCCCATGGAGTCCAACAAGCTGAGATCCACTGGCTTGAAATTCTGGCTGCCAGCACAGGAGTCTGTAGTCGACCTGGGATGCTCCAGCTTGGTCAGGAGGAGAGGAGTCCACCATTACTGAGGCTTGAGTAGGCGTTTTCCCCTCACAGTGTAAACAAAGCCACCTGGAAGTTCAAACTGGATGGAGCCCACCAAAGCGCAGCAAAGCCTGTGTAGCCAGACTGCCTCTATAGGTTCCTCCTCTCTGGGCAGGGCATCTCTGAAAGAAAGGCAGAAGCCTCTGTCAGGGGCTTATAAACAAAACTCCCATCTCCCTGGGACAGAGCACCTGAGGGAAGCGGCAGCTGTGGGCACAGCTTCAGCAGACTTAAACGTTTCTGTCTACCGGCTCTGAAGAAACCAGTGGATCTCCCAGGACAGCTCTTGAGCTCTGCTAAGGGACAGACTGCCTCCTCAAGTGAGTACCTGACCCAGGTGCCTCCTGACTGGGAAACACCTCCCAGCAGGGGTTGACAGACACCTCATATAGGAGAGCTCTGGCTGGCATCTGGTGGGTGCTGCTCTGGAACAAAGCTTCCAGAGGAAGGAGCAGGCCACAGTCTTTGCTGTTCTGCAGCCTCCACTGGTGACACCCAGGTAAACAGGGTCTGGAGTGGACCTCCAGCAAACTCCAGCAGACCTGCGGAAGAGGGCCCTGACTGATGGAAGGAAAACTAATAAACAGAAAGCAATAGCATCAACATCAACAAAAAGGACACCCATGCAAAAACCCCATCCAAAGGTCACCAACATCAAAGACCAAAGGTAGATAAATCCACAAAGATGAGGAAAAACCAGCTCAAAAAGGCTGAAAATTCCAAACACCAGAACATCTCTTCTCCTCCAAAGGATCACAACTCCTCACCAGCAAGGGAACAAAATTAGACGGAGAATGAGTTTGACAAATTCACAGAAATAGGCTTCAGAAGGTGAGTAATAACTCCTCTGAGCAAAAGCACCACGTTCTAACCAAATGCGAGGAAGCTAAGAACCTTGATAAAAGGTTCCCGTAGGTCTCCCTAGGAACTGCTAATAAGCAGTTTAGAGAAGAACATAAATGACCTGACTGAGCTGAAAAACACAGTATGAGAACTTTGTGAAGCATACACAAGTATCAGTAGCCAAATCGATCAAGTGGAAGAAAGGATATCAGAGATTGAAGATCAATTTAAAGAAATAAATCATAAAGACAAGATTAGAGAAAAAAGAATGAAAAGGAATGAACAAAGCCTCCAAGAAATATGAGACTATGTGAAAAGACCAAACCTACGTTCGATTGGTGTACCTGAAAGTGATGGGGAGAATGGAACCAAGTTGGAAAACATGCTTCACGATATTATCCATGAAAACTTCCCCAACCTGGCAAGGCAGGCCAACATTCAAATTCAGGAAATACAGAGAACACCACAAGATACTCCTTGAGAAGAGCAACCCCAAGACACATAAACATCAGATTCACCACGGTTGAAATGAAGGAAAAAAATGTTAAGAGCAGCCAGAGAGAAAGGTCGGGTTACCACAAAAGGAAGCACATCAGACTAACAGTGGATCTTTTGGCAGAAACCCTATAAGCCAAGAGGGTGGGAACTGATATTCAACGTTCTTAAAGAAAATAATTTTCAACGCAAAATTTTATATCCTGCCAAACTAAGAGTCATAAGTGAAGGAGAAATAAAATCCTTTACAGACAAGCAAATGCTGAGAGATTTTGTCACCACCAGGCCTGCCTTACAAGAGCTCCTAAAGGAAGCACTAAACATGGAAAGGAAAAACTAGTAAAAGCCCCTGCAAAAACATACCAAATTGTAAAGACCATCGGCATTATGAAGAAACTGCATCAACTAATGGGCAAAATAACCAGCTAGCATCATAATGACAGGATCAAATTCACACATAACAATATTAACCTTAAATGTAAATGGGCTAAATGCCCCAATTAAAAGACACAGACTGACAAATTGGATAAAGAGTCAAGACCCATCGGTGTCCTGTATTCAGGAGACCCATGTCACATGCAAAGATACACATAGGCTCACAATAATGGGATTGAGAAAGATTTGCCAAGCAAATAGAAAGCAGAAGAAAAGCAGGGGTTGCAGTCCTACTCTCTGATAACCCAGACTTTAAACCAAAAAAGATAAAAAAGACAAAGAAGGGCATTACATAATGGTAGAGGGGTCAATGCAACAAGAAGAGTTAACTATCTTAAATATATATGCACACAATACAGGAGCATCCAGATTCATAAAGCAAGTTCTTAGAGACCTACAAAGAGACTTAGACTCCCAAACAATAATAGTGGGAGACTTTAGCACCCCACTATCATATTAGACAGATCAACAAGACATAACATTAACAAGGATATTCAGGACGTGAATCCAGCTCAGGTTCAAGTGGACCTAATAGACATCTACAGAACTCTTCCACCTCAAATCAACAGAATATACATTCTTCTCAGCAGCACATCACACTTATTCTAAAATTGACCTCATATTTGAAAGTAAAACACTCCTCAACAAATGCAAATCATAGCAAACAGTATCTCAGACAACAGTGCAATCAAATTAGAACTCAGGATTAAGAAACTCACTCAAAACCGTACAACTAAATGGAAACTGAACAACCTGCTCCTGAATGACTACTGGGTAAATAATGAAATTGAGGCAGAAATGAATAACTTATTTTAAACCAGTGAGAACAAAGACACAGCATGCCAGAATCTCTGGTACACAGCTAAAGCAGTGTTTAGAGGGAAATTTATAGCACTAAGTGCCCACAGGAGAAAGCAGGAATGATCGAAATTTGACACCCTAACATCACAATGAAAAGAACTAGAGAAGCAATAGCAAACAAATTCAAAAACTAACAGAAGACAAGAAATAACTAAGATCAGAGTAGAACTGAAGGAGAAGGAGACACACAAAAAAAACTTTCCAAAAATCAATGAATCCAGGAGCTGGTTTTTTTAAAAGGTCAACCAAACAGATAGACCACTAGCCATACTAATAAAGAAGAAAAGAGAGAAGAATCAAATAGACACAATAAAAAATGATAAAGGGATATCACCACTGATCCCACAGAAATACAAACTACCATCAGAGAATACTATAAACACCTCTATGCAAATAAACTAGAAAATCTGGAAGAAATG
>NW_012110341.1:123723-133420 GCF_000951045.1 Mandrillus leucophaeus | reverse complement strand
ACTAGCCAGACTATTAAAGAAGAAAAGAGAGAAGAATCAAATAGACACAATAAAAAATGATAAAGGGGAGATCACCACTGATACCACAGAATACCACAAATACCACAAACTACCATCAGAGAATACTACGAACACCTCTATGCAAATAAACTAGAAAATCTGGAAGAAATGGATAAATTCCTGGACACATACACCCTCCCAAGACTAAACCAGGAAGAAGTCGAATCCCTGAACAGATCAATAACAAGTTCTGAAATTGAGGCAGTAATTAATAGCTTACCAACCAAAAAAAAAGCCCAGGACCAGACGGATCCACAGCCAAATTCTGCCAGAGGTACAAAGAGGAGCTGGTTCCATTCCTTCTGAAACTATTTCAAACAATAGAAAAAGAGGGACTCCTCCCTAACTCATTTTATGAGGCCGACATCATCCTGATACCAAAACCTGGCAGAAACACAAGAAAAAAAGAAAATTTTAAGCCAATATCCCTGATGGACATCGATGTGAAAATTCTCAATAAAATACTGGAAAACAGAATCCAGCAGCACATCAAAAAGCTTATCCACCACAATCAAGTCAGCTTCACCCCTATGATGCAAGGATGGTTCCACATAAGCAAATCAATAAATGGAATCCATCACATAAACAGAACCAATGAAAAAAACTTTAAAACCTCACTGTCATATTAGACAGATCAACGAGACATAAAATTAACAAGGATATTCAGGACGTGAACCCAGCTCAGGTCCAAGTGGACCTAATGATTATCTCAATAGATGCAAAAAAGGCCTTTGATAAAATTCAACACCCCTTCATGCTAAAAACTCTCAATAAACTAGGTATTGATGGAACATATCTCAAAATAATAAGAGCTATTTATGACAAACCCACAGCCAATATCATACTGAATGAATAAAAGCTGGAAGCATTCCCTTTGAAAACCGGCATAAGACAAGGATGCTCTCCTCACCACTCCTATTCAACATAGTATTGGAAGTTCTGGCCAGGGCATTCGGGCAAGATAAAGAAATAAAGGATATTCAAGTAGGAAAAGAGGAAGTCAAATTGTCTCTGTTTGCAGATGACATGATTGTATATTTAGAAAATCCTGTCATCTCAGCCCAAAATCTCCTTAAGCTGATAAGCAACTTCAGCAAAGTCTCAGGATACAAAATCAATGTGCAAAAATTACAAGCATTCCTATACAGCTATAATAGACAGAGAGCCAATCATGAGTGAACTCCTATTCACAATTGCTAGAAAGAGAATAAAATACTAGAAATACAATTTACAAGGGATGTGAAGGACCTCTTCAAGGAGAACTGCAGTTGTTGGATAAAATGTTCTCCAAATATCTGTTAGGTCTGTTTGTTCTAAATTCCACTCTAGCTTCAATGTTTCTTTTTTGATTTTCTTTCTAGATGAGTTATCTAATGCTGAGAATAAGGTGATAAATTCCCCCACAATTATTGCATTGGAGTCTTTCTTTTCAGATCGAGTAATATTTCCTTTACGAATCCAGGTGTTCCAGTGTTGGCTGCATATATATTTAGAATTGTTATTTCCTCTTGCTGGATTGGTCCTTTTATCACTATTTAGTTGTCTTTGTTTACTGTTTTTGGCTTAAAGTCTGTGTTGTGTATTATGAGTATAGCTACCTCTGCTCACTTTGGATTCTGTTAGAGTTAAATATCTTTTTCCATTTCTTTACTCTCAGTCTATAGGAATCTTTTCAGGTAAAGTGTGTTTCTTGTAGGTGGCATGTAGTTGGATCATTTTTTTTTTAAATCCATTCAGTCAGTCTGTAGCTTTTAAGTGAAGAATTTAATCCATTTACATTCAAAGTAATTATTGTTATGTGAGGTTTTATTGCTGTCATTTTGTTAATTGTTTTGTGGTTGTTTTGTATATTCTTGAATTTTCCTCTTATTGTCTGTCATTGTGGTTGGTAGTTATTTGTAAGGATAGTATTTGAGCCCTATCTTTTTCCACATTTGTATGTTTGCTTCACCTTTTTTTTTTTATACTTCCGTGTGTTTTCATGTAGATAAATGTCCTTTTGCTTCCATGTTTAGGAGTCCTTTGAGTACTTCTTGTCTGGTCAGTCTAGTGATGATGAATTATCTTAGTTTTACCTTGTCTGAGAAAGACTTTATTTCTCCTTCATTTACGAAGGATAATTTTGTTAGATATAGTATCTTAGTTTGCAGTTTTTCTTTCAGCATTTTGAAGACATTATCCCATTCTCTCCTGGCCTATAAGGTTTCTACTGATACATTTTCTCTTATTCTGATGGAGGTTTCTTATAGGTGACTAGATGCTTTTCTCTTGCTTTTTTTTTTTTTAATTCTCTATTTTTCATGGAGTTTAGAAGTTTTGACTATAGTATACCATGAAGAAGAACTTTTTGCATTGTGTCTGTTTGGTGATTGCTGGGACTCTATATATGGATGTTTAAATCTCTTGCTAGACTTGGGAAGTTTTCATCTATTAATTCATTAAATAGGTTTTTAAACTCTTTCTCTCTTTGCCTTCTGGGGTACCAATAATTCACATATTTTATCCCTTTTTTTTCTGTCCCATATATCATTAAGACTTTGTTCATTCCTTTTTTAAAAACCATTGTCTTATGGTTATTTAAAAAACACTGTCATCAAGTGAAATTATTTTGTCTGCTTGATCTAGTCTATGGTTGAAGCTTTTAAATGTATTTTGTAATTCATTCAATAATTCTTCATTTATAGAATTTCTGTTTGATTATTTTCTGTGTTATCTATCACTTTGTTAAATTTCTCATTCATATCCTGAATTATTTTTCTGATTCTTTTGTTTTGTTTTTTTTGAATTCTGTTATATCTCACTGAAATTATTTAGAATCAATAATTGAATTTTTACTCAGATTTTATGAATTCCATCTCCTTTGGAGCTGTCATATATTCTTGCTTTTTCATGTTTCCTGTGTCCTTACATTGATATCCATGCATCTCATGTAACAGTTGCTTCTTCTAACTTTTTCAATTTGCTTTCATAGGGAATGACTTTTCTTGAGGAAGAATCTATGGTGTTGGTTGGGTGGGGCACTTTGGTTTCAATTCTAGGTACATGCATTAGTGTAGTCTCCCTTGATTTTTTTGGCTATAAACAGTGCCGGTGGTATCTGAGACTTCCTTGGTGGCTTAGGGTGCAATTATTGAGGAAAGCTATGATGCGTTTTTTCTTGGGACTCAGATGTCAAGCAGACCAGTCTTTGGGCTCCTGTGGTTGCAGCAGTGGGCTGAGAGTGCCTGCTTATATGACCCATAATGTCATACATACCAGTGTTAGTGGGTACAGGTGGGCAATTTTTATTCCTTCAGGTGTCTTACTCAAATCCCAGTAGCGGCAGCTGCAAGTTGAGCAGGTAGGTGGGTTCTTGGGTCCATGGGCAGCTAATATGGCATAGGCAATGAGAGTGGCAGTGGTGTGACAATCCCCTAGGTCCTTTTTGGTGCATGCTGGCATTGGAAGTAACTGTAATGTTCTGGGAAGGTCAGTGTCCAAGCCTGCAGGTGGTAATTTGTGGTAGTAGCTGCTGTGTGGGTAGGCCTAACTTCAGGTCCCTGAGAGGAGTGGTCATATGTCATCAGTGGTGAACTAGACTGGGAGATTCCCTGGCCCCTGGGCTGTATGCTCTGGCACGGGGATGACGGGGAAACCTGGGCTAGGCTGGCTTATCTTCAAGCCCCCAGATGGCATGTACAGGCACTGGCCATGGTAATCAGGAGCAGGGTGATCCCCAAGTCATTGTGGAATGCTTGAGTGAGAGGCTATAGTAACTGCACTGCTGCCCTGCCAGTGGGGGTTGAGGGTGGTACCACCTTCAGTGACGATGGCTTAGGACAGCAGGTGGGGAGCATGAATGCCACTTGCACCTCAGTCTTGGTGGCACCCTTGCTCAGCCTTGGGTGGAGAAGCCTGTGGTCACTTGTACCTAAACCCCAGGCAGTACCTATCACTTCTCTTGCACCTCTCAGCTTCAGCACCACTGGGCTCCAGGGTAGTGTGCAGTTTGTCGGGGGTGATGCTCTAGAATGGCACCTTGCTGGCACCTCAGTCCTAAAGATAGCATCCCACACCCTGGTGGCACCTCCATCAGGGTGTAGTGGCCCAAGGTCACTTGTGCCTAAGCCCTGGGAGCAACAGCCTATGCTTCTCTTGCTCATTAGCCTCAGCATTCCTGGGTTCCAGGACAGTGTGCAGTCTGTTGCAGGCAAAGTTCTAAAATGGCATCTTGTTGTAGTTGCTTAGGTCACAAGGAATGTGAAGGACCATATTCAAGCTTCCTCCATGGGGAGCTGCCATAATACAATCTTCTTGCAACTCCCTGTTTTAGTTTCATGTCCTGAGAGTACTGAGGGCTCTCCCATGGCTAGGACTATAGGAGTCTATGATGAAAATGCAGGCTGCTGAGGATCTCTCACCTACCGTTTCCTTCTACTGGGGAGTCTCTCTAGGCTCTCAGTCAATCCAGCCTGAACAGACTGCTTGCTTCCTTCTCCCATTCCTTACTTTAGATGTTGCCTGTCACTATTTTGTTGGATTCCAGTGTTCTCTCTTGGATGATCTAATATCTACTGGGTATTTTAGCTCTTTTTAGTGGAGAAAGCAAGTACAAAATGCTCCCTAATCAGCCATCCTGAAGCCTCCCAAGGTGCCCATTTCAAAACCCATTTTTGAAATAAACTACCTAACGAGAGCATTTGTTTTAAACATACTAATATATTTAAATGCTTTAATAATCCTTTTGTTTCACCAATAAACAAAAAAGAAGAATAAATGTAGGAGAATAAAATAATTACTAATTCTTCTCTTAAAAGATATATCTGTAAGGAGGGAAGGACTGGACTGATTATATCAAGTGGTAGAATTTATCTGTGCAGATTTAATGCACAGAAAATATTGTCCTGTGTTCTTTACTGTATCTCCCAATTTGATATTTTAAGAGTCTTTTTTGTCAAAGTGGTACCGATTGTCGATTGTGGATATTTAAACATGGGAAATTGTGATCAGACATAAATCTCTCAAAGGAAGACCTTGTGTCCTCTCTGTTATTAAGAATCGGCACTTTCCGTTGTGGGACACTCAGGAACTGACATTTATGTCTAACCTTCTGGATAATGGATTTACATGGCTGTTTAATCTTTTAAGGAAATATAAAGACTCCTGAGACTGTATTTCCATGCCTTTGTAAATCATACATTAGTGGTATTAAGATACAAGAAAATACCTTTCCAAGCTCTATTTCTTGCACCAACTAGAAAAATAATAGTTAATACCATGTTACCGTTGTTTTATAAAAGTGACAAAATATTAAGAGAGCTAATTCCCATCTGTTTTTAAGGCCAATTTGAGTCATTATAAATATTCAGAGACATTTCAGAACACTGTTTGAAAATATAGTAATTCTCTAACAATGTAAAACAGTTTTTCTTTTTGAGCGTGGAAATTAACCATGTAACTTTCTAGTGCAGGGCTTTTTAAACTTGAATGTGATACAGATCATCTGAGAATCCTTTAAAAATGTAGGTTCTTACCCAGTAAATCTGGAGTGGGACCTGAGATTCTGGATATACAACAAGCTCTCAAGGGGTGCTGATAGTGCTGATCCATGGACCAGATATTACCCGCAAGAATGGAGCGTACAGGTTTGTAATGTAGGCTCTATGGATTAGCACCAAGACTTGTGCTAACTACATAAAACTGTATGCAATATGTGTGTGTGTGTGTGTGTGTGCATTTACAAGATAGAGTACTCATAAGTTGTATCCTGTTGCAAAGACTTGTGGCCTGCTGCTCTGAATTATTAGCATTTCCTCAATATGTTACTTATATTGAAATTCCTGTGATACAATCACTGAACATTTTAGAAAGCTTGATATATGTTATCTTTCTTTTGGATATTTAAAATTAATATAAAGTGTTAATCACTTCAAGAAATCCTAGAGTTATTACACCTGCGTGACTTTCACCTACGTGTTTCCTAAACTATTTGGTAATTGAATTCATTTTTTTTCCAAGTTTTACCAAACAATATTCCATGAACAATAAAAAAGATACTGGCTTACATTAAATAAAAATTAGTATTTGGGGCCGGGCGCGGTGGCTCACGCCTGTAATCCCAGCAGTTTCGGAGGCCGAGGCGGGCAGATCACGAGGTCAGGAAATCGAGACTATTCTGCCTAACATGGTAAAACCCCGTCTCTATTAAAAATACAAAAAATTAGCCAGGCATGGTGGTGGCGGGCGCCTGTAGTCCCAGGTGCTTGGGAGGCTGAGGCAGGAGAATGGCATGAACCCGGGAGGCGGAGCTTGCAGTGAGCGGAGTTAGCACCACTACACTCCAGCCTGGGCGACAGAGCGAAACTCCATCTCAAAAAAAAAAAAAAAAAAAAAAAAGTATTTGGCTCTCTGATTTCCCTTCCACTACTTTTTAAGCTATCTTTCTGTGCAACTCACATGTTCCGCCAACCTATCTAATACCTTGGCCTCTCAACCTTGAGGCCTCTTCATTTTTGATGATCTTTTTCTTCAATATTATTGTAGTCAGCCATTCCCATGCTTGTGATTCCAAATATATTTTTCTTCTCCAGAGTCTCTCTTTTAAGATTCTGTTTTCTGACCACCACTTTATTATCTTTCTGATTACATATTCTCTAATCCTTCATGCCAAATTAACTTTTTATCTTACTGGAACATCGAATGCATGTTTTTCATTCCTCATGTTTTTGTTTCCTGTCTTACTCAGCTTAGATTTCATGTTCTATCGCTATAATTACTCTTTTACTTGGATCCACAATTTTGCCATAGGAAACTTCTAGGCCCAAAGTTATACCCTTTCAAGTGAGGGCTTTCATCAGTGACTGACTGAGGTGGGGATAGGTTGTCTCCTTGCCTCAATTTGGTAGAATCCTTATAGGCTTCAGAGCTCGTCAGAGTGTCATTTGAGGGCTCAGTGGGTCACCTTCTGTTTTTGCACAATCCCTTTCTCATTTCCTTTTGGGTGTGTTTCCTGGAGGAACTTTGTGTATAGTTATTCATGTAAGAAGCTGTTTCTCAGAACCAATCTAAAATGCACTCATATAAAACTGCAACTCCACCATATTTGTTGCTAGTTATTTTCCTTGTTTTATTTTATTTACAGTATTTATCACTGTCTGAAATTATAGTCCTTATCTACTTGCTGGTTTGTTGTCATTTATTTTTAATAAAATGTAGACTGTCTTGCTCAGGAACTTTGTCTTTCGTGTTCAGCACTGTGTCTCAAGCACCCACATTATCTTTATCCAATGGTAAACTTTGTTTATTTGTTATATTTATTTTTGAATTCCATATTTATATAAAACATTACCTCATGGTAATTATCATATTCATAATTACTATATTGATGATATTTTCTAAAAATACTTATAAAATATAGTAATGATAAAAATGTTATCTCCTGATAAGTGTTAGAGTGTTTATGTACCAGAGGGAAAAACAAAATCAAAGAAAAACACAAAATCAAAATAAATTAAAGGAGTATACTGAATAGCTTCATTACAGTAAGCATTTAGATAACTTAGTCCTAAACATACCTTGCCTTATCTTATTTTTCTTAATATTCTGGTCCATACTTTAAGAATCAATGATTTTACTGAAGATGTGAGGAAAAAATGTGAACACAGGACACATTATTTACTAAAGGCCTACTTTATGCCAGAAAAATAATTTTAGGCGTATTAACATGTCTTTCTTAATTTTCGAACACTGTTAGCAAATAGGACATTATTATCTTCAAATTGACAGAAGAAATTGAAGTTGAGAGAAGCTAAATATTTGTTGAATGTTGAAATTCAAATTAATCTAATCACAGCTTTGCCAGTTACATATTATGCCATCTTGGGTGATTCACTTCACTCGTTAGATCTCTATACTCTTGTATACATTGAGAGGACTCAATTGCCTTTAAGAGTTCCGCTGGTTTAAATGCCTGCTAATGGAGTAAGCTTTAAGAGGCACAGGCACTTTATAACCAACACCAGGATGAGAAAGAGTCTTAGAAACACAGCATACATTCCAAACACAAACAGTACATCTTTGGCAGATGGAGCCTTGTGTCTGGTAATGGAAGAAGTAGGCAAAAGGTGGGAAGATGATCTGTGATAGGGTCCTGACAAAGATTATTTATGATTATTCCAGAAGACAAGGGAAACCCAGTGACAGAGAACCAATATACACCTAATATGCGGAAAGGGAGAGGGACGGGTCAGGAGTAGGGGGCAATCGGTATTTAGAATTGCCTCATCTCAAGGACTGAGGACCAGAGGTAGACTCTATTCCATAGAAACAGTGGTACATGGTAAAGGTGTGGGGCCAAGGCACTGAAGCTTAAGTTTGCTAGCACCAGGGCCTAACGTCAGGGTGGGACTAGCATACTCTTTATTTGGTACTGGGTTGCAAAGTTCATCAAATAAATGCCCCTTTGGTTTTTCTAGAACTAGGCCTGAGCAGGTACTAAAGTATGGTGGAACTACTAGAGGGAAGAGAGTGAGTGTTCCTCTCTAAAGACTAGAATACTCTGTGAAGAGCAGGCTGGTCTAGAATCTTGACTCCATCTGAAAGATAATTATTCTTTACCAAAGTTTTTTTCCAAGGTCAAGGCTGATCTTCTTTATCTTTTTGATCTGATTATTTAAGAGCTATCCTTAAATGTATTTAGTTACTTATAAAGCTTTCCCTCATAGATTTACTGCAACATTTTGTAATTAGAGCATTCATGTTAGAAAGTCCTTTTAAAAATATGGATGCATTTGTCTGTATGTTTATTGCTTGCTTTTAGCACAGACTACTTAATCAGAATAACAGTAGAGCAAGCCAGGCCACTGAAAGAGTAGAAAATACAACTGGTAGGGAGAGAGAAGTCGGAAAGGTTTAGGGCACTTTGTACTTCCTGAGTATGGAGGTTTCCCAGAGTAGAACTGGCAGTATCAGAACACTCTAAAAGACTCCCTTAGTAGAAGATAAGGAATAAATGGTCCATGATTGTACCTTTCTAATTCTATATAATCAGATTCTTGGTTTTAAATGTTGCATTTTAAGTTCTAGGTGTTGACCTAATATTAAAATTCTGAAAATATTATCAATACCGTCTTGTTTTACTGCTTAATCCATAAACTAAATGTCTCTTTAGTAACTTCAGCTAGAAGACAATGTTTCCTATTGTATGGTTATGGTCTTGCTACTATCAGAGTATATCTGTTGAGTTCTGGATTTCCCAAAGCATTTTCACATTAAAATTCCACAAAATCAAACTTGATAATAGATGTCATATTTATCACACTGCACCACTACGTTTGGCTATATTTATTTTATTATGATTATATTATGTCTCCTGGTTTCCACACAGTAACTACTGTACCAGGAAGAATCCCAAGTTCATCTCTATCCTTCTTAAATAAAATGGCCATGCTGCCCAAGGTAATTTACACATTCAATGCCATCCCCATCAAGCTACCAATGACTTTCTTCACAGAATTGGAAAAACTGCTTTAAAGTTCATATGGAACCAAAAAAGAGCCCGCATTGCCAAGACAATCCTAAGTCAAAAGAACAAAGCTGGAGGCATCATGCTGCCTGACTTCAAGCTATAATATAAGGCTACAGTAACCAAAACAGCATG